>NC_092062.1:11465000-11607500 GCF_039877785.1 Chaetodon trifascialis
GACCCCTGTTGGTCTTACAGCATAGTTCTGGTGATATTCTATATTTTTCTTACGGTCAATAAATCACATGAACACCAATAGCAACAATGAGCTGACTCATCAACAAGTATTACCTGTGCAGCCTCCATTACCCTACATGCCATAGGCCTCCACTGCTGTCCACAAGCTACTAAAACACAACAGTGATGCACACTGTTGCACTGGCTTCCTTCATCACCATGAACACACATATTTTGACTCAATTCCACACACACCTTACCACTGCCAGAAATATTCACTAGAACACCAAATCTGTTAATCCACATCTGAAAATAGTCCCCTACAAATGCACTGTATCCTCCTGTTGAGTAACTTTTGCTAAACCCTACAGCTCCGAATAATTACTGAATGCTTGGAAAAATTAAGCTATACATTTTTTCGAGCATCCTTTAATGATCTGTGTCTTCAATTGACAAAAAAATGGGTTTGAGGTTTAAGGAGTGAGCAGAGAATTCAGAATGTATTGAGAAATGAACTAACACACTGTTGGTTTTGATTTCTCCAAAGGATTTCCTGACAGTAACAACAATATTGAGGCCTTATCCTTTACATTTTTACATTTTGTGCTTCAAAATAATTCTGACATATTGTGAGGAGCGGTTTGGAAAATGGATCTTTCTCCTCTTTGCTTCTATGTGTTGATGCTAAACTCACTCTCGGGCCCAGTCAAGTCAGCCCTTGGTTACAGTAAGTGCAGTGTGAAAAGGGTCACTATGTTGGGGGGAGGGGGTATTGGCGGTGTTAACTCAGGTTTGGGCGAAAGCAAGCCACGCCTTTAAGAGGAGTACTCATACTCCTCTGCACTGCGTCGTCCGAAGTCCATCCAGCCGAGGTAATCTCTGTCCTTTATCCTGTGGCTGGGGGCTAGACCACTGGCTCTGCTGGTGAGGGAGGATCTGGTCTGGTAGGGAGAGCCTGGAGGAGACAGAGACAGGGAGAGAATGACATGCATTGCACTTCATGACGCAGATGATGATGAGGAGGACAGGAAGATGTTGTTTTGCTCAGCCAAACAATGACTGCAGTGCACATTTTTCTACCTGTGCTGGCCGTGTGATGTAAAATGTATGACTCTGAATGAGGTTGTTGGAGTGAGTGCTGCTGACTTGTTTTCTTTCTGTTCCCGTCTTTGTGTGTTCTACGAGACCAGTGAGCTCAGCAGGTCTCCCAGTCACACAGTGTTGACTCGAGAGAGGAAGAGAGACACAAAGTGACAGAGCGAGAGAGCAGAGAGTGAGGTCAGGAGGGAAGGAGACGAGTGGAGGAGGCGGAAATAGAGGGAGCAGGCTGCTGGAGGGACAGAGGGAAGGAACAAGGAGGAGGTATGGAAAGATGGAGGGAGGACAGAGAAAGCTAGAGGGAGGCGGGAAATGCCAGATGGTGGGACTAAGACCCAGCATGAGTGACGGCAGATTACAGAAGGATGGATGTTAGGAAGAGAGAAAATAACACAGCCAGGAGCGAAGTAAGACGAGAGGAACGTTCTGCGTGTAATGAGATGAGATGACCACAGGCTAAGACGCTCGCTCTGCTTCCTGTCTGTCTCTCCGCTCCATGCCCACCTTTCCTGGAGATCAGTCTGGCCAGTAGCTGGCTCAGGGTGTTTCGAGCGTCTGCGTCCGCCTGGGGTTGGTTGTAGTTGGCTAGCTGCCCTGAGGGGGGCGCTGGAGCCGAGCGGGCCTGACGTGTGTGGTGTGGAGGCAGGCTGTCAGAGGCCAGAGCCTCACCCTCAGCTCTCTGTGACTGGAGGACAAGAGAAAAGAGACAGGAGCGATGACGTATGGATCAAAACCTGAAATTTCAACACTTTACTGTAACTTTAAATGGATTTAAACTAAAAACTCAACCAGACAACTTTCATTTTGCAATGATTTAAATGTGCATATGTTTGGTCTCATCATTTTCTTTTCCAAATCCATGCAGAGATTTGAGGAAACTTCTAGTGTGTGTGTGTGTGTGTGTGTGTGTGTGTGTGTGTGTGTGTGTGTGTGTGTGTGTGTGTGTGTGTGTGTGTGTGTCTTACCATAGCATGTGAGGGCAGACTCACGGAACCACTGGACAAAGCAGCCAGGAGCACGCACACACAGATACCTACATTCATGACTGGCGAGAGAGAAAAGAGACAAAATATAACAAAGTTAAAAGAAATCCAGCACACCTAACATGATCGTCTTCCTGTCAGGTTCTGTACCGCCTCTCCATCGCCACCCACTCTCTTTTACTGTCTCCCATCGGCTCGGTAAATATGTGCTTCTGTGAGGCAAAACATTACAAGCAATGAAGGTTTTGCAGAAAACAGCAATAAATCATTTCAGAGTCAGTGAAGCAGGGGGACGAGATTAACCTTTGATGGTTCAGCTGGACCCTAAGGCGAAACACTCTGTCTGTCTCACACACGCCCCCGCTTCAGAGTGTGTAGCGTAGTTGTAATAAATGTACACTGTAAGCACTTTGCGAATCAATCTCTTTATCCCCCTGCTCACATAAAACACAAATATATGAAAACATTACATTAAGTGATGGTGAAATCTAAATCCTGTTTCACAGCCCTCATCTTCTCTTATTAATTAATCATATTTATTATGATTAAATACATTTTATTTTTGTAGCACCTTCCATACAAGAAATGCAGCTGAACTTGCTTTACAGCCCAGAACTTACATACATACATACATACATAAAAAAGACAGAATGAACATAAAGACAGGGATAAAATATTGATGGAAAATAAGATTATAAAGCCTCAAACATTGACATGAAAGTTCCACATCAGTGTAATAAAAATATGTATCCTGCAAAAGGAAAAAAAAAAAAACTACAAAAAATTTGGTTGTAAACATTTGTCAGACTGGTTTTCTAATTTTCTAACTCTGTATTTATCTTGGACCTGGCAAAGCAGCATGTTGTTATATTGTTATTGCTTTGTGCCAGAACATTCTTCCAGAGCAAATATCCAATTAGATAAAACCAACAGCACCGGTCGCTCTGAGGCTTCGGAGCTCCAATCACTCCAAACCGGCTCTCTCTGCCTGTCTGTGTTTAGAGGAATGATCCTTTTGCTGCACTTATGCAGAGGAAAGCACACACACAGGAGCGCGTAACAGTCGTCTGAGTCGTCTGGCTTTACATGAGCTATTTCAACAATTGACCCTCTCACCACACACACATAATCAAAACTTATAACAAAAGTGTGTGTTTATCCCTCAGCAGCCTGGATAACATTGGTTCAGTGAGTCCACAGCTTCCTCGAGTTACTCTTCACTGAACATGATGATTACATACATTATCAGCTCTCTTCATCAACATCCACCTACAGTGCAGCCTCTCCACACGAAACCATGCAACTCTCAGTTTGAACCCAAATCGTGTCCGTACAACGCTATCACTGACACTCACAACAACATCCATTTGAATAATTTTCTTTAAATTGACACTGCGGTGGTGTAAATAGTCATTCTCCTGATGCTAATATAATTCCTGTTAGCAGCTGGTCATTGTCTCCATTTCATTATTCAGTGGGCTGGTAATGATGTGGTACAGTAATGTGTGTGAAGCCCTCTCCCCTCCTCAGGAAAAAATAAATGAAAAAAAAAAAAAAGAATAAAAGGAGATTTTTTTATTATTGTTATTTCAAACACCTCATGCTCATTTTTCCCACCCTCTATTCATAAGCACAATCCAGCCTATGAAATGTGCTGCAGTGATGACTATCTAACATATACACCCAAAATTTTATCTCCACACTCAGATGCTATGATCTGATTATTGTACACTCAAACTGTAAAATACACAAGGCTTTAAACGGCTTGATTGTCCTGCAGTTGTTGTGAATTGTCCTAAATTCATCACTCACTCCTTCGTTAGTAAATGTTTGAAATGTACAGTCCTTAACATACTTCATCATTGTGTCTCATATATCTATGTGTGCGTTCCCTAAGAGCTACAACTCAGCAAACTAACGGAGCTGGCAAAAAAAATGAGAAATATATTGTGAAAAGCAAAAACATTTGACTGGAGTTTGAATAAAACTAAATGTTTCCAACATGACAGCCCTTTCTCAACTTTTCAGATGAAACGTGCAATTGTTGTGTACGTTTTAAATAAAATAAGGCTCCTTTAAAGAGCCACCTTCACACAAAAAAGTATTTTTAATAAATGTCAGAACAGAAAACTGGATACCCCTGAGGACACAGATTTCAGAATCAGTTTGATCTTCTTACCTGCAGTGTTTGGCGTGGACCAGGCGAGGAGGAGGCTGAAGATGTTGAGCTTTGCTCCTGCAGCGTTCAGGCTGTGAGTGAGTGTGAGAGAGGCAGAGGGGAGACCGTGCTTTTATACTGACACACAGGAAGTGGGAGGGGCCTGGGCTGATGGGAGGAGCCTGCTGCTGGCGCAGAAACTGAGAGCACTGACGCAACTGAGGACGCAAACAGCAAACGCATGCACACACACGCAGACACACACGAAGCAATATGAAAAAAAGGGGTTGGGGATGAAGGTGACAGCTTTAATTGTGTGGCCTCCTCCTCGCTCACCTGTGAGAGAGGAGCACACACACAAACACACACACACACACACACACACACACACGCACACACACACACACACACACACACACACACACACACACACACACACACACTAGGTGAATCAGTAGTTTCAAGTGGAGAGAAGCTGGAAGGCTCTTTAAAATGAAGCACAATGCATTGCAGCACGTCTGAGCATTTAAGTGGCACAAACAGATATATGGAGAGATATAAACACACTGAACACGAGGAGGGAATAGAAGTAAGTAGAATAATATTAAAAAAAAATAATGTCCCACTCTGCAGCTCAAGGCTGGAAATATTTCAGCTACCACCGTGACCGAGTCTGTCTTCTAACAGAAGCAGCAGTTTCAGAGGGGCGAGGCGATCAAGGCCAGGGGACGTTGTTTAGGTCCGACAGGGCATCGCAGTGTCATGAGGGAAATACATTTGTCCCTGCTGCTTTCCTTTCTTCATGCCACCAGCAATCACTGAAAGACTCCTGGCAAAATTAACCTGAAGTGGGTCAGAAAATAATTTGAATTCTGACGCACATTAGAAGAAAAACACTGCCGAAAGAGTTCAGAGAGAAAGTGCTCTTGCTTTGATCTGTCCACAGATTTGTTTGTTTCATTACAAATACAGTGTAATCTGTTAAATGTATGACACTGTGATTATGATTGTTCTGATATTAAACGTAAGAAATATTCATGGTTTTTCATGCATTCGTCACTGATGCGTAATGTATTTGCTCTGTAACTTCATATATGAAATATAGATGTACTGAATATAAAGGGTAGTTTTCATTAGTCTGAAATGGATTTTGGAATGTACCAAAAGCTTCAACATCAGAGTTAATTAAACATTTTTGAAGTTTCTCCATGGCTAATAAAAATAAATAATAAGAATAATTTTAAAAAATCTCAGAAAGTACAAGTGGTGCCAGAAAAAAATGTGCTTTGTGGAAAAAGGCTGAATGGCATTCATACTTTAAATGGTATGTGCTGCACGCTGGAGTAATAACATGAAGCGGTAATCCAAATGGCCTTTAAAAGGTTCATTAAAGCTGTAACAACTGGCTTTTAACTCATTGTTCAAGCTAATGCATCAGTTAATCAGTGATTGACTTCTTTATTCACATCATTAAAGCTAACATCTGTGGTGTCTCTGCTGCTCTGTTCAAACCGTAAAGCAATTTGATAGGAAAAAAGATGTTTTATATCTTCATCAGTGAGAAAGGGCTTGAGGTATGCAGCTAGTCATGTCGAGTGGAGACACACAGCTGTGCTGCCTTCACCTGCCAGGATTCAATCACTCCTGTTGGCACATTTAAGTCCTGATTTGCCTGCAGACCTTGTCCGAATCGTTTAAAATTCTTCAGTTGCTGCTCCTGGTGAGGTCACAGGAAGCCTTTAAAGCAGTTTTGAAAAATATTTTCACTCTTCAGCTCTGTGAAGTCCAGGACCTGAAACTTTACGCTCCCAGAGGACCTTTGCTAGCTTTGTCTGGGCTTAAATGAATAAACTTGGATTACACGGGTCTATTTTTGTCATTATTATTGGTGTCCTTAACGTACAATACTTACTGTTGACCAAGTTTTCAGAGCGTGAAGCTCAAACTGCGTCACCAGCAAATGATAAAGGATATTGGTGTCACAAAACTTAGAGGAATAATGCATCTCACAGCTGTGAACTGGTATTTTCAGAATTGCACCGACTGACCCGAGAAGGATATTTCACTGTGCATGTCTTCAGCCACATGCTGCAAAACATCTACTTACTTGTGAAGGGGTGCACGTTCACTGTTTAACATGTGGCTCTGCTGCAGACAGGCTGCGCTGAACACCGGCAGCGTTATCATCTGTGAATGTGTGACAGTGACTGTGTTGGTGGGCTATCTGGAGCTCTACTCCAGTATGTAAATGAGGCTAAGATTAGCTTGTTTCCAAACGCTGTCATTAGCAGCTGCTCAACTTTTGATGGGGCATTCACCGACACACTGTCATTGGCACCTGTCTAACTTCTAACAGACACATGCACAGACATGGCATTCTGAAATCACTATTTTCAAACCTCCTGATCGAACAGTGGGGTGCACCACGGCGTTAAGCCTCTAACAAGTCAGAAAATAAAGTCAAACGCTCCACTCCATGTCTTCATCTTATGTGGGAAACATTTACTGTTGGCCTGTTTCACCATGTTTCAAAATCTAATCCCTGCTGTCTGAGATACCATGTGCGCTTTTGGGCAAATAGACAACTGAACAAATGACGTTCTGCCTCCCACAGGATTTCATTACAGATGTGCAGCTGTAAGCCTCCTCAGACAGCTCCTGTCGTTTGTTTGGGGGAAAAAAGATGACAAAATCTGAAATAAATGCCAGGTGTGATGAAGCTACAACTCTCTGTTTAATCACAATCTCACTTTTCTGTGAGCTGGCTTCTCACACCTACTCATGTCCGCATTAACCCACTAGGGGGCCACAGGGTCAGATACCACATCCATCCCTCCCCAACCTCCACCTGCAATTAGCATCGTTATTTCTACACATTGCTTGGACATTTCCATGCGTCTGTCCAGAGCTGCTTTCATTTTTTTCCCCATGCAGATCCAATCCACTGATGGATCCACCTGCTGAGCCACATCTGATACACAGCTAATATCTCACGCCGATCATGCTGATGCAGTGATGAGTGATGAGCTTAGAATAGTTCATATTCCTCCACAAAATGGCAGTCATTAAAATCCACACACATCTTTGAACGTCTTTTCCACAGCAGACATTTTGACAGGTCCCTGTAGGAAATGCAGAGGTTTAAGGTTAAAATAAAAGATGAATGGATTCCATTTAGACTCACTGGGACACTTGAATGGAACAGAGCCATCCTTAAAGTCACCAGTAACACCTGTGCTTTTCCACCTGACGAGTCAAAAAGTTATGCTAAAGCCTCAAGCTCATACAGACAGCTGTGGTGCACTGCTACACTCACGTCACGGGCTGTGCTGGTCATCATAACAAACGCACCCTCTGAAATTGGGCGGTGGATTTGAACACCTGGAGCTCAGCTGGTTCACCTATTAGAGATATCCTAAATTTGACAAGATGAAGTCTAATTAAAGATAGACATGAAAGCTTTCACTAGACATAAATACACGGCAGATATCTTCAACTCTGACGGATTTACCCTCCACTGTGATGCGGAGGAGAGCTGCTGCTTCACTTCAACAAGCTAAGTGTCCGCTCTGATCTTAACACGCGTGTTGTTGGTGAATGTTTTGGGTCTTTAAAGTTGTACGTTCACGTGACGCTCCCCACGCGCCGCTGTCAGCTCGTGGGCCCTGCCCTGGGCTAGCTGCTGCTAGCTAACATAGCGCGCTGCCATGTTGTGTTTGGTGTGGTTTGGACTCGTGTACTTTGGTTGTTGTTCTGCATGTACATTGTGGCGCTTTGTTGGAATGATAGAAAAGGTTTAGCAGCATAATTCCCCTGCGGCTGGGGGCGTTGCTTTTTCATAGATGGTCATACGGTTATTTTGAATTGGCTTTAGTGTTGTAAACATGACTTTCGTCCCGCTCAGAGTTTATGCACATGATATTTGTCCTATATTATTGTTTAGGGAGCTCAATAAGGCTTTTGCCATACAAAAGATACATGCTTACATTCAGTTTCTCTGCAGCCCATTAGCAGCTCCTGAGTTATGAACCTGGTTCCTGTCACTGCTCCACTCAGCTGAATTCATTTCCAGTCTATACTAAAATCCATGTGTTCACTATGTGCAAAATCTGTGAGTTTAATATGTGTAAGTGGCTCTGCTGCACACCTTGCATGTTTTGCCTGCTGCTGCATATCAGACTCTGTACAAAACTGTATGTAATGTAGTTTTGACTCTTTGTATGCCTGTGGGGAATGTGGAGGTCAGAGTCTGGCTGCCAGTGCTCAGCTCTGTTCATATTCTGCATTTAGAGAGACCGAATGATGACTGAATTATGGAAAGTGTCTTTCACAGATCAAGAAGCTTCATCATGATGTTTTCATGGTGCAAAAATACCTTGAATATGAAAATGTATTCACAAAATAACAGTAATTCTAACCAACCCTGGCCAACAATGTATTTTCTTGGGCTACAATCATTATTTTCATTGTCAGTGAATCTGTCGATTATTCTCTCGATTAATGGATGAGTTGTTTGGTCTATAAAATGTCAGGAAATGGTGAAAAATGTCAATCAGCGTTTCCCAAAGTCCAAGGTGACGTCCTCAAATGCCTTGTTTTGTCCACAATCCAAAGATATTCAGTTGAATGTCCTAGAGGAGTGAAGAAACCAGAAAATACTCACATTTAAGATGCTGCAATCGATGATCAAAAGAGTTGTTGATCAATTTAATAGTTGATAACTAATCAATGAATCATTGCAGCTCTACTTTTTGCTCTCCATTTTTAAGAGGCGGTCTTTGTTTACGTGCTCTATTCACACTCATATTCATGGCAAGTGGACGATGAAACGCTTGACAGAAGCCGTCCGCTGGAATGAGTGATCAGTCTGTCCATCCGAAAATGTCCAAACGAGACGCTGCACACAGGCCTGTGGTTCATAATGACACCGCTGTTCTCATGGAAGAAAACATGCATGTAGACACAGTTTTTGTAAGGAATGCCTTCATGTTTATTCTGTCGCTCTCCCTGCAGTGAGTCATGGTGCTTGAGTTAATTGTGGCGTTGTGTGGGACAGAAGCCTCTTCACTAGATGGACCCTTTTCCTGCTCTAATCAAATGGCTCGTTCTGTATTGTCAGACACGAAGGGAAGGCTGGGGGCAGAGATGAAGATGGGGGGGGGGGGGGGCAAGGACAGAGATGTTGAGAGTTGATGATAAAAACACTAAGCAAAGAATCTCAAAAAAGTGCTGGAACAATGAAGAATGTGTGGCAGACTGCCCGAAACCGTCTGTGACGACTTTAAGTTATAGGAGACAAACTATGGGACACAGTCCAAAAATAAGATGAGTGCTTTGACCACGAGGCAACACTTTAAAGCACGCCACAAGCTTACTTAGCTTGTAATGTGATCATACTGATTATCATGATTTTCTGAGTTTGCCTTTAGTCTTCTGGATTGCTTTGATTGCAGATATCACCTCTGAAGTCTCTCAGCGTAATGAGAATGTGATGGACAAAAGCCTCTGGAGAGACCTGTTGTCTGGGTTAGGCGGCCTCACGGGAAACGTTGCTGTATTTTCTGAATAGGCACATCAAAGACTTTGGTCCAAGCCCCATAATTAAAAGACATTATTCAATGTTTAATTCAAGTGCATCGCTGCTTTGACAAGGACGTGCTTTGCACCAATTAGGAGGACTTTCCGTCTCCAAATATTCCGCACCACCCTTCATGCACACACTTGCCTCGTGTCATAATGGAAGATCACAACAAAAGATCTCTGTATTTTCTTCAGATATTAGGTCAAAAGACTTATTCTGTCTAACAAAAAAATAGGTTCGAACCGTTCTAATATCTGTTTTTGCATATTATGTCTGTAAACACCAGTACAAGAGACATACTAGCAGTATATTTGTTTCAACATGAATCTCTTTTAAAAGATCTAAGTTGCAAAGTTAAGAAATAAAATAATGTTCTACAGTGTAAAATTTCATTTAAAGACCATCAAATTGGAAAGAAATACAATATTCTGCTTTAATATCTTATATTGTGAAAGGTTTCAGACCCTTCCCCTAAATTAACCAACAGTGACCACCAGTGAACATATTGGAGGGCATTGATTAGAACTAAAGGTAAATTAGCCCATATTATACTTAAACATCCACAGATTTTGCTTATTTCTATTTCCTAATATAAATATATATCTTATTATTGATGTTTTGTTTTTTTTATATTCAAATACACATTTGTGTCTGTGTTATTTTCTTACCATATATTCTGTATTATCATTTCCTGTAATGATATTTTCTGATTTCTTATTTTGTGTAGGCAGTAAAGGAAAGGAGGAGAAAATGGAGAACGCTTCTTGTTAAATTCTTGTAAACAAAGCTCCGTCAACATCTTTCTCTCCCGTCGTGGTTGGTGTTAGATTGATCGCTGAGAACGAGCAAATGAATGATTCTTAACTTGTGTGTAATTTGATAACATCCTTTTTAGACAGATTAGGTGATTTCATACTGCTGCTGTCGCCTGGCTGACATTTGAACAGGGCTTTGTGGATTGCTCAGTGCTGGAATGTAATCCCTCTGGACATTTGTGCTTCGTCACTGTACGTCAGTGTTTCTCAACTCCGGTCCTCAGGCCCCACTGGCCTGCATGTTTTAGATGTTTCCTGCTCCAACACACCTGATTCAAATGAGCAGCTCGTTATCAGGCCACAGCAGAGCTTGATGACGAGCCGATCATTTGAATCAGGTGTGCTGGAGGAGGGAAACATCTCAAACATGCAGGCCAGTGATGTACGTCCACTAAAAGTGCTGTTTGTTTCCACTGACAGGCTCAGCCAAACGATTGTTCTCTGTCCAAAAGAGACACTTTCCTCCATGTCCCTCAGGTGTCTTTCTGCGAGGCAGCGCAGGGTCTGAAGGAGAAGTGTTCAGAGCCATTACTGTATCTGCTGTGAAGGTGAATGGGAGGTCGAATCTACAGACATTAGAGCACATATGACATTGTCCACATCACTTTCCCATGATCTTCTTAAACTCCCAATGAATACTCTGAGTTATTGCGCAGGTGGTGTTGTGTGATATTGCTCATTGAACTGCTTTCTCAGAGGAAATAATATTCCTGAACTTTGCTCCTCTCTCTGACTTTCTACGGTTTGCAATTACACTTTACGACTAACCAGTAAATCTAATTTGTCATGTAGAGGATGATCAAAATGTGGAAGAAGACTTTACATTCTCTATTATTTTGGGAATTTAATGTAATAGCTGTGAGATATTTGAATGAAAATCAAATGTGTGAGTTCAGGCCTGCTGTGCAGACCTGTGAGGTCTGATCAAGTGTCTCAGGGGAAATAACGCAACACTACGTTCAGCTGCTTTTTCTAATAGATCCTCTCATCAATACTAATGCTTCTCTCTGGGCCATAAAAACACGGTGTGTGTGTGTGTGTGTGTGTGTGTGTGTGTGTGTGTGTGTGTGTGTGTGTGTGTGTGTGTGTGTGTGTGTGTGTGTGTGTGTGTGTGTGTGTGTGTGTGTGTGTGTGTGTGTGTGTGTGTGTAACCTGCGTAATATCAGCTACGTTTCAGTGGGTGAGTGAGTGAGTGAGACAGACATTTCATTTCATTTCATTTCATTGGTTAAACATGGGAGGAGTGTGTTGTTATTAGGAGAAATATTCCTCCTGAAATGTTATTAAATGTTCCTGGATGTCTGTGGAAATATCCTTAACTGTTCAGATTTATTAGCAGACAGGAGCTGCAAAATGCTGTCCTGGGATGGACTGATGCAGTCTTGCATAACATGCCACAAAACAGAAAAAAGATGACTAGGTACTCCAAAGCACCACAGAGTGCAATCTGATGTCCTCAAATACAGTGTTTGATTGGTTGATCCTCTAATCACTACATGTTAAAAAAAAACAAAAAAAAAACAAAAGACTTGTCAGTGATTTGTTTATCGATGGCAGAAATGTACACCTGATTTCATTGCAGTCTGTAAAAATGAATGTTTGTATGTGTGTGTGTTCAGGTTCAGCCTCATGATCGCTTTGTGTTGTGTGTTCCTGAACACGCTGTGACTGGATGAAGGCTGCTGGACTCTTCCTGTGCTGGGAGCTCAAGCACTGTGTCACTGTGCTGAGGAGGAAGCTGAACTGGCTGAAATACAAGAAAGAAACCAATACAAGATTAACTACTGATGTAGGATATTGATTTTCTCAGAATTCTCAGAAATAAATCGTGACATTATGTACTGAGTGAGATCACTCAGGATACTGCAGTCAAAAAAAGGTCTGTCAGTTTTCATTGGAAGGACACTGTCCAACTTGGCTCATTGTCCCACTTCAAACCCTACAAAACAGGCTGAAGGAATGTCCTTTGAATTCAATCATTACTCGATGAAGTGGCTGTCGTGAGTGCAGTGTTTGATTCTTTGACCATCTGAGTCCAGCCTGAATGTAGAGGTGATTTTGGGAAGATCGTCCCAATCATCATCGCCCCCTTTTCTGGACTACCTTCATCTGTGACAGATTTTGAGAGGCCCCATCCTCTTTACATCATCACCATCGTATATGTGACGGAAATAGAGATACTAGAGGTGGAGTCCAAAAGAGGAGACCAGGGTCTCTCCTCTCCTCTCCTCTCCTCTCCTCTGTTTTCTCTTTTTCGTTGAAATTTACTTTAGACACTTATATTGCCAGCCCGAGGCAGTCTGTCACTGGCAGGAAATAGAGGAGTTTTGCTGGTTGATTGAAGAAATGTGTTGGAAACAGTGTGATGAGAGGCTGCGCGCACACACACACACACACACACACACACACACACACACACACACACACACACACACACACAGTGAAGCCAGGTTACACTACATCAGTGTTTCTCAACTCCGGTCCTCGGGCCCCACACTGCCCTGCATGTTTTAGATGTTTCCCTCGTCCACCACACCTGATTCAAAGGATCAGCTCGTCCTCAAGCTCTGCAGTGGCCTGATCACGAGCCGCTCATTTGAATCAGGTGTGTTGGAGCAGGAAACATCTAAAACATGCAGGGCAGTGGGGGCCCGAGGACCGGAGTTGAGAAACACTGCACTACATGTATGTGTGAAGGCTTTTAGTCACAGCTGTAGGAAAAACTGGAAACTGGAAAACACTCAAGCACGACAGTTTGCTCGTGCAGTCTTCTGAAACTCAATCAAATCCATCAATTTTCATTTGCTTCCTGTTGTCAAAAAGGCAGGAAAATAACTTTGATAGGTCAATTTCAGCTGTGTGTTGAAAAGAACAGTGACCTGTCCAGAATGGAAAATCCATTTTCACCAGTTATCTAAATGAGTATTTGTACCAGGAAATGATTGTTGATGGTGAAGAGATTGCTGTTAAAGTGTTGCTCGCCATCATTTCCATTGTTAAACGTTCATTTGTCATTCCACAACACAAGATAGCACGAACGAAATGCAAGTTGTAGTTCCTTTATGCTACATAAGAAAAAACTATTTGTTATGTTGGAGTGCGGGGGACGAGTCGAGCCTCGCCGTCTGAGGGAGGAAGCTGACCCGTGGTCTGGAGGCGCGGCGGTCCTGTATCGCTGTGCAGACAGCGGCAGGGTGACCGGCCTTATTAAAAAGCAGCTCACAGGATGGTCAGATCAATGTGCACACATATAAAAGAAGGTCACAGTCTAGGTCACAGACGGATGTGTTTTTCCCATCGATGCGCAGTGCAAAATGGACACTGACTGACAAAAAGCTGCACTTTTCTGATGAGTGGGTTGATCACAACCTACACGCAAAGATTAATGTCCTGGAAATCCACCTGACCACGTGTTCAAAGGTGGGTGGCTTTTCTGTAAAATGTGTGTCTGTGTGTGCTGTTGTTTGAGTTTGATTTTATCACTTTAATGTGTGTTCAATTAAAAGTAAGATATTGGTTTTAGTTCTGATTGACATTCTCATTTTTACTCGTTTGGACGTTTGGCAGATGTACAAAACTGAACGCAGGGTCTAATGAAAATATGAATATGGCGTTAAGAAAGTCCATTTTGTAAAATAATGTGTGTGGAAAAAAACAAAAAACAAAACAGGGTGTTTATCCTGGAAATTCAAATTTGTCATCGTTTACTTTTGGCCACCTGCTGCCCTGCTTTGATGATGCTTTAATTTTGTTTCTCCTATTCACATACATACATACATACATACATACATACATAAATACATACATACATACATACTAAACACATTCAGGCATTTTGGGAGTGAGCGTGGACATTCTCCAGTGATGCCTCAGTGACAGAGTGCACTGCAGATGTTCACAGAGAGAAGATGTGTGGGAGAGAGAGGCCAATTTTAATTACAATGATAAATAAGTGAATCAAATTTTAAAATGTGGCGTTTTTGGTTGTAATGTCTGTCTGTACTGTTGACAAACAGTAAAAATGTCTCTTGATATGATAAAATGACTTCAGGGAGGTTGCTGGTAGCAGCACTACAGAGATTGGCCTCTGTAGACTGGCCCGTACGTGATCCATCATCACATGGATAATGAAATAACAGCGACAACAGATCACCGACACACACACACACACACACACACACACACACACGCGCACGCTCTCTGTGCTACTCATAGCTTGCCACCCGTCCCTATAGCTGAAATCAATACGAGCCCCAGCACCCACCAAAAGGTGCAGGGGTGACGGACTCAGGAGAAGCTGCTCCCTCCTGTGATTAACCAGCAGGGACTTGATATATTGTTCACCTCCCACAAGGTGTGTGAGGTGTTTCTATGTGAGTCTGTCTGCATCTGGACCTGCATCTTTGTGTGTGTGTGTGTGTGTGTGTGTGTGTGTGTGTGTGTGTGTGTGTGTGTGTGTGTGTGTGTGTGTGTGTGTGTGTGTGTGTGTGTGTGTGTGTGTGTGTGTGTGTGTGTGTGTGTGTGTTCCTCCAGGCAGCATGGCACCAATAAAGTGGTGACAGAGACACACATTCAAAAGATGGACTGAAAAGTGCGAATGAAGTCAGGACACCTTAGAGACCAGCCAAGGGGAGAGAGAGCGAGGGAGGAGGAGACGCATGTGATATTACAAAGTGCTCGGAGAGAAACAGTGTGACATTATTGCTGCACTTGGTTAAAAATGTGAGGGATGCCCTCTTTTGTTTTGTTTTTTCTAAGCGCCTCCAGTGTCAGGATCTGAGACCTTGTTCTGTTGAGGAACATGTTCCCGTACGAACACATATTGAAAGAAACACAGTTGGTTATCTGAATAGTAAATAGCGAGTCAGCAGGCAGGGAAGAGCTGCCAGACATTGCTCAGTGTAGATTGTTCATGCGAACCAGCGAGCAGATTGAGATTGAGAGATTGTCGTCATGCTGAATGACTGGAGCAGTTTGGTACAGCATGTAGCATCAGAGCGGTTAGAGGGGATACGTGTGTGGCTACACGATGAAGCTGAACTGAAGTTAACACTCATTCATTCTAAGAAATCAGTATATCATTATACGCCAGCATAAGAAGAGTGGCACTAGAGGTCGCATCAGCTCTGTGTGGAGCGGCGAGACGTTTTAATCGGACTCACCGGCGTTTTGTCACATTGCTTCATAACGCGAGCTGAAGCTCGTCCTCCTGGTGTTTCTGTTGCTTTGGAAGTGGGTGCTTTTTCATAAAAGTTGCTGATTGATGGTATTGTTCATGTTAATGCCCATGCTGGTTTACTCATATTGTGAAAATTCATCAAAAGTTTCAGTCGTGGGCCCGGCTGTCCTCTGCCATTGTCTGCTGTGTTGGCTGCAGTGTGTGACTGTGGGGTAAGCCGGGTCTGTGAGTGTGACTGGATGGCTAGCTAGCTGAAATGATGTGAACAAAAAGAAATGGCTCGTGGGAATTAATGGCTGATGATTGCAAGCGAAGAGAAATAACATCCGTTTCTGAATGGATGCCAGTTAGCTTATTTTCCATTTGAGTAACAAACTTATATAAACACAGTAAAGAAAGTCAGACTGTAAATTTAAAGAGAAAATTCAGTCTAAGTGCATCAACTCTCAAAATGATCAAGTGGAATTAAATTATTATATTTATATAACTGAAGTATAATTATATTATGGATAGGAACTAGTGGTACGTAAGCAGCATGAATGTAGTCCTGTGGTCCTCTCTTCATTCCCTTTATATAGTGTGTGTCATGCTTATGTCTCCAGCCAGTGATTGAAAAGCCCTGGTGGGTTCGTGTTAGCCTCAGTGATCAATATAGTGTGACAAGATACGACGGAGTATCAGTGTTACACAGGAGAGCTGTACTGATGACTGATAACACGCTTGATACTTTTACAGTAGCTTTTTTTTTATGTTTTACACACACGTGCACATGCATGTTTACACGGGGGTATTTGTGTTGCTGGTACTATGAAGAAAGCCTAAGAGCCTCCATCGGTGTTCAGTATATACGTTCACAGAGCCTGCAGTGCAATGACGTCTGCTTTGCACACACCGCCCTGCTGTATTTACTGTCCTCTCTCATGCATCGGTCTTATGTGTCTTTATATAACATTGACACAGTGTTGATAAATGGCATTTGCTTTACTTTCAGAGTAGATAACACACACACACACACACACACACACACACACACACACACACACACACACACACACACACACACACACACACACACACACACACTCAATGACCTTTTTATCACCACGAGGGTTAGATATGCTCATGCACGTAAGTACTATGGACACGGTGCACTTAGTCCTGCATTCATTTTATACACAGACGCACACAAATCATCAGCGTTGTCAGTAGTGTGGGTTTGGTGATCAGTCATCATAATGCAGGCGACCGTTGCATGTGAATCACTGGATCAACAACCTATTGTTACTCTGTTCTCTATGTAATTTGATCGAGAGCAGCTGGATGAGCATCACGAATATTCCTCAACGGCCTGCCCTCTCATGATGAATTTGTCTCTTAATGGGTTCATGGGACCCTCCAATATTGCTCTCAGCATCCGTGTTATTTGTCACAGCATTGTATTTAGTCAACTGTTTGGGTACAAGTGGATTTCAAATTTACTTATCTTCTATTTATTAGAATTTCAGCGCAACATGCAGGTTTATTGGAATAGTTCAACATTTTGGGAGATACTCTTTAAATTGAATGAGAAGATTGATATCTAAACATGAAGGCACAGTCTAGAGACCATTAGCTTAGCATAACACAGAGACTTGAAGCAGGTGGAAACCGCTATCTGGGCTCCATCCAAAGGTACTAAGAAGTCCACCTACCTGCACCTCTAAGGCTCACTGATTAATGCCTGCTTTCCTACTTGTTGAATCAGTAACTTGCTGTAACGTTAGAGGATTACCATCACTTTATAGACAACAACAAAAAGTTGGGATGCTGTGTAAAATGTGAACCAAAATTGTTGCTTGTGAACGACTGAGCCTTTCGAGGACGGTCCCTTACAGCTGTTTTTATGAGCGCAAGAGAGAATTTAAGTCTTAAAGGTTAAGATTAGGATTACAGAAGTGGAAATGTTTAGTCATGGTATAATGGATCCTTTTCATGCTAGACTGAGTTAAAGTGGGGACTGGACAAACACAGCAATCCAGATACGTCATTCAGCGCACATCAACAGGCTTGCAAGCTCTATTCACGTATTATAAAATCTAAATACTGCAGGCAGCATTCAGCCTGAAATGCGTAAAAGCAAATCTAAATTACAACAGGTTTTTGATGTCTGGTCCTTCAGGAATGGGTCTCAAAAGGATGAATAACCAGTAATAATTGTTCTTTTTCACCAACCATTGAGGTCATAGCTTCACACATGTGATTGAATAAAGACACTGAAACAATTTGTTAATTAGGTGGAACAAAATCAAACAGAAGACGAGAGGACAGAAATATTAACCGTTCTGGACTCAAATTGACAGCATCTGGCTTTCAGTCACCGGAACAAAACCGATTTACATATTTCGGTCACGACTGAGAGAGTTTGATCTCCGGGCATGTGTGGGCATTACATTTTCAGCTGCTACGTTTCCTAAACTTCATGTGACCCTCGTTCTCATTGGTAACCAAAGGCTAACTTAATCACACATCTAACATAACCTATGACGCACTGACACGGTCTCTTCATTTTTCTAGATCTTTGTTTTTCACACACATCTGTGAAGGGGGATAGCTGGTCCTGGTCCAGACGACTCGAAGCAGACAGCATCAGGCTCTGATTGGTGGAGACGGGTGATTGGGGAGGCTCGAGGAAGAAAGGCACAGAGAGAAGGAGAGAGGTTTAATTGGATCTGAGACACTCTGCAGAGTCACTTGTCTTTCATTAAGAACAAAGAAACATTCATCTAACATACACATGGTCAGCGATTAGACATTTAAAGACGCACACACACACACACACACACTGGTATAATCACTGTGCTGCCACATTGACCTTGTCTGCCTTTCAGATCAACCAACGATCTCTCTGAGCGTTAATACAGTTTGTCAATTACTGTTGTGGAACGGAAAGCCCAAAAAAATGTTTCCAACATTTTGGGTCAGATTGTTGATTTATTCATATAATCCGTGACCAATTAGCTGGTGTCTGTTTTGGAGGAGACAAACGGAGCAGGGAGGGAGGGACAGAGGGGGTGGGGGGGTGGGTGGGGCACACAGAACAGCCGAGCTTATTGAAATAACATTAAGAGTTATAACATTTGTTTAAAAAAAGAATAATTATAGTAGTGGAGTTTATTAGTCGCCTGCAGGGCTAGTTTTAAAGAAAGAACATGTCATGAAGAAAGTTACAGTCCACACACCATGCAGAGTTACTGGGCGGGAAACTGCACTCGTCATGCTTCTGTGAAATTCTTTTCTCCGCATTTATCCAATCCCGGCAAGTCCTTCCTCTGCGGCAGACCAGGAGCGGTGGGCTGCCAGCTGACAGCGGCGCCCGGGGACCCAGTTCCTTTTTTGTCAGGTGGTGATCTTCTTGCATGTTTTTAGTGGGGGTATATTTTATGGAGGATACCCCAGGTG
The DNA here is from genome assembly GCF_039877785.1 of Chaetodon trifascialis. Lineage (NCBI taxonomy): Eukaryota > Metazoa > Chordata > Actinopteri > Chaetodontiformes > Chaetodontidae > Chaetodon > Chaetodon trifascialis. The sequence continues at coordinate 11,484,252 of NC_092062.1, forward strand.
AACACGGGAGAACATGCAGAAAGGCCCCTTTCCTCGAGCAGCAGGCACCAAAGGCATGGTGGAGGACACGGCCCCAGCGCCCACAGCGGGAATCAAACCCGGGACCTTCTACAGTAGCTGTGAGGCTACAGTGTTACCACCGTTCTACCGTCCCACATGGGCAGCAGATCAGTAAGGGAAGGGTAGAAACACACTTCCTTTCAGAAACTATATGAAAATAATTTACAGTGGTGCCCAGGGGAGACTATCTAACAACACAAGATGTCCCAAACATCTAATGTGCTTTTTCCAGAGGGCAAGCTTTACTGATCCCATTAAAAAAGGACAAACAGACAATAAGAAAGGATGCAGAATAAAATCAGCTTTATATGTGTACATTATACAAAAGAGTAAAACAGTAATACTGCCTTGAGAAGGATGGCTCAGTTTCACAGTGGAATGGATGGATTTGGATAAATAATGGAGTCGTATAGGTTTGTTTCAGTGTCAGCGCGGTGCTACGTTACATTGTGCTGGAGTTGAATGGTCTGTTTGGATGAAGGACCTGTGGCAGCGTTCCTTCTTACACACTGGAAGCAGCAGTCTGTTGCTGAAGGAGCTGCTTAAGCCCCCCACTGTCTCATGCAGGGGGTGAGAGGTCATGTTTTTGACTATCAGTTTTGTAATCTCAAGTGAATGAGCCTCATTTTCTTATGAGGCGCATGACAAAATGATTTATGGAGAGAACGAATGAGAACAGGGCCAGTACCATGCAAGAAAAATCCATATTGCATATTCGATTCTCCTCTGTTCTGTAGGGATTATGGTACGCTGTACCTCATGGAGAGGGGAAAGATGACTTTAGCAGAATACACTGTGCACACTGGTGGTTTCACAGAAATGTTTGGGTCTTACCTGTTTGCACAGGTAAGATAATGTGATGGTCTGTAAAACTAAAATAAGGAAAAATGTTAAAACGTAAGATTTCAGGTTTCCAGTCTGTGCACTGCAGCGTGTACTGTAGACTCCATGGACACATGCAGTCCAAAAAAACCCTGGATTTAACAGCCTGAACATTGCTGTGATCACCGGCGTGAAACAAAGAGATCTCACTTCGTATTGCAACCAATGAATCCTCCAGAAAGCAGCTAGTATTTTGGCTTCTGTGTCACCATCAGCATCATCCTGCTGCAATTCAACCACACTTTTTCTTTCATTTTTACCATAACGGTGAATGATTTATGGGATCTTTAATTGTGTTTATTAAGTTGTTTGTATTGAATTGGAAGGTGTTAGTAACGCTGACTCTATAAGCCTGCATTATATGCGTGTGTGTGTACAGATTTGCTTCAGTTATGACTGAGAGGGAGTATAATTTGGGACACAAACTGCAGTAATCAAGCATGAAGGGTGCTGTGTTAAGCGTTGATGAGGCCAGACTACAGTAACGAACTTCCTGTCAGTTTTTGAACAGCAGCACGCAGCTGTCACTTTTACCTCATGTAGGATCTGTCCTCACATCTCTCCCTCTGCAGCTGGAAGCCCACATGCAGGAAAACAGGCGTGAGATCAGTTTGAAAAATGTACGGAGGCTTTATTTTAACTGAACCCACCATCACCCAGAAGTGAGTAAATTGGTGGATACACAGAGGCCATCAAAACAACATTAGTTGTCCTTGTTTTGCACAGCTGAAGTGGTTTTCAGTTTTGTGGTTTCTGTCCTTTTTCATAAGGAAATCACTTCTCCTCTAGTAATTGTTGCTTTACCATTCTGCTCTTACCACCTGCCATCTTCTGTGACATAATCTGATGACCGCATTAGCAGCTAACAGGCTGTTATCCGGCTTTGTTTTCTTGGTGCAGAAATCATTAAGAGTCTTTTACCCGCAAAGTAGTGATTAGTCACGATGTTGTTGGTGCCTGACAGGACGAAACACTTCCAGTTTGAGTGTGACTCACAGCTCAAACAAATCCGATGTCTTTGTCTTGCCAGTCCTCCAGAGTATGTATGATGCTCGCTGGTGAAGTGTTTGTGTGTTCTGAACTTTCAAACAAGTTTTTGATTTATTTTCTTCCACTCGGCTGTTGTGAATTTGAAACTGAGAATTCATTACCCTTGAGTAAAGATTTGAGCCAGCGTTCCTTATTAAGCTGAGGATTTACCCTCCTGATCCATCTGTGTGGAACTAATCTTTAGTCATCGACATCCGTCCACCCAGTTCTGCATGTTTCTATCACTTGTTCCAATCATCATCCAGCTCGGCGGATCTGTCCATCCATCTCATGGCTGCTAGTTTGGTCCTTGGACTGCTGTGAGATGATCACATCTGGGAAGCAAAGTGCTCTCCTGTCAGCTTTGTCGGATTCTGCGTAGATTAAGAGCAGCCAAAAAGTGGGATTCACTTCCCCTCAGTGGACACATCTATTGAAATCATCTGATTTAAACCAAGAGCAGCCTCGCTCATAACATGATACTGCAAACATTTCATTATGAGTTTACCCTGACAGAGAACGTTTATTGTGTGTGGGGAAAAACCTCATTGACGGACAGAACGAGCTGATGGTCAGAACAGATTTATTGCACACGTCTTATAGATCTGAGCCACAATTGAAACTATGATGTTTGACATCGTTAGTGATTATATTTAGTTCATTTTTACTGACTATCATCAGTTCAGACTTTCCAGCCCAGCACACTTACGGTGCAAGCACCTTTGACCTAAGAGTGCAGAAGTAATGAGGACCGCTGCCACAGTGCATTCATCACCAGGACACCATAACAAATGACTTCATGATATTTTAATTCCTGCTCTCTGCAGGCGCGTTTGGACCCACCGGCTGATTAGCGGTGCAGTTTCTCTCTGTAAACACTGTGAGGATTAGCCATTTAATCTTATTAAATGAGGAGCTACCATAATCCATGTCACTGAAAATAGGCTTAATTGTGCTGGATCTATTCTTTCAAATGTACGCCGTGAGACTGAAAAGGACGGCTTTACATAATGTGGCAGAAAATCAATGTGAATGTGGATCACTATAGCAACAAATCTGCCAAAAATGAAAATTTGACTACTGTGAAAACTATTGGAGAAGCCTTTCATTTATTCACATGGTACGAGGGGCAGACTGTGATCTGCGTCGTCCGTTCTTGGTCCAGTGCTGACCCGGATGACCTCATCGTCTGTGATGTCGTCGATTATATCCTTTAGTTCTGAATAGAGGGCTTCAGTACTGTGTATTTAGTTTCAGTGGGACAGAAGAGCAGGTTTACTTGAATGTCATTTCCTACAAGTACCAGAGTTTCATTTGGCTGAGCAGCAATCTCCACGTCACAGGCAATATGTTTCAGGGTCTTTCATCACATATGCTGCTTTTTCTCAAACTGCAAATCTGGGATGTTTTCACCACCTGCGACAGTATCCAGCCCACAGTCTAACATCTGATCAAACCAGCCAGAGTCTAATTTGATATCAACAGCAGCTGTGGATCATTTGGACTCGAAATGCTGAAGAACTCTGAATTTTTCGAGGGCAGCAGAATCTCAGACTGAGAGTCATCAAATAATAATCAGTATCTCCTTTGTTGGTCAGTAAATAGAGCCAGGAGCCTTCTATCAACCAGTCTGCAGCAGAGGGCACACAAACATACACAAGTACACATAGATAGTAACTATTAACCACTATTATTAATACCAAATTGTATGTTTGCTCTTTACATGTGCATACATGTCTATAATGAGCTCCATATATTGCTCTGTTGACATGAACAGACCCACACATCAGCGGTCATACACACACTCTTCACTCACACACACTACCTGATTTTTCCAATGATTACTATAATGGTTTCCTGTAAGAATGCTGAGCAGCCTGATTGGTAAGGGTCATTAGTGGCACAGGTGGGATCATAAATCACATTTAACACTGTTGAACTTTTCATTAATAACCACACACACGCAAAAAAAAAAGAAATAATCAATTGCAGACTGCATGTGTCCAATCAGAGAACATGCTGGAAATCTAACACAGACAGCACATGGAAACGGACCGAACAGGAGGATGGGTTCATTTTCTGATCCCTTTCATCGCAGATTGCTAGAAGATAAAAGGAAAAACTGCAGAATGGCAGAAAAACAAACCTTGAGGGCCTTAAACTCAACTTGTGTTTGCATACATCTATCCAGTGTTACAGGAAGGAGGAACAACATATTCATCCACCTTAAATATGCTCCAAAAACCAAACCTCACCAGTTGTTTCCATCTTATGTAACCCTGCTCTGTGACTCCATCAGGTGTAAAAGATGTCTTCATAATATCCACATGGAGGCCCTTTGGGAAGTCAGCACGACTCAACTGAATGATTGATAAAAAAATAAATACACACCTGCTCGAAGACTCTGATGTGCTGCACGTCTGTCAGATGGCTCCACAATAGGACACAGCATGAGAAAAGGCACAAATGTATTCAAGAACAGTGTATTAATGTTTTTTTCATTGCTGTGTAAAGGTTGAATTACAATGCTGATAATGTCATATACAGAGACTCAGGCGCAGGTTATATTCACCACAACAGCGTTTAGGCTTACATGTCCTTCAGGGTTTCATATTTGAAAGATGTTACTTCTCTATTTTTGTCACAGAGACTGCACTCTTCAACAGGAAATGAATTACCAACTACTTTAATAGCTGATTGATTGTAATTATCAAACAAAAATGCCAAACTTTGGCTGTTTGTAGTCTCTCGAATGTGTGGGTTTACTACTTTTTTTGACTTCTTGATCTTTCTAAATTAAATAGCTTTTATATTTGACATTTTATAGACTTATTGATTGGTCCATTAATTTTAAAAAACCCCAATAGATTAATTGATAATGGAAATGATGGTTAGTTGCAGACTGCTGCACTCACTATTCTCACTGCATTTCCAAAAACAGATAGATGCATATTAGATAGTGAGGTAGAAAAATAGATATGTTTGCTGGGTACAAAACATCTCCCCTCCACACAAGCAAACTTCAGATCTGCAGTTTCTGTCCTCTCTTGACTCCTGTTCGTTGCACAGAAGTGCCGTTCGATGTTTTTTTTATCGACTCCAAATTGATGCAAAATTGTTTTCTAGTCAAATAAGCAACCTAAGCGTGAACATGGGGCAGTTAGAACCACAGGGGTCAACTTGATGTCAGTTCAATGGAGGTGTTTTATGAATGATGAGCTCTCCACATCTTTTTCTTCTTTTAAAAACAAATGCGAATATGAATTCACCACCACCGTGATGTCTCCCTGTTCAACGGGATGTCTATGAGGAAGATTTGACTCTTGAATCAGATACCAGAGCGCTGTGTGTTTTTTAAGATTTTTGAATTATCATACGATTTAGACGACCTCTAAAAATTAAAGTCCTCTGCATTCAGATGATGTATCAGCACCGTTAAAGAGGAAACCACTTTGGATTTAATAGCAGGGGCCGTGAGAGTGCTGATCCCCCGAGCTTTACACAAAGGACCCTGTTTGATTAATCCTCTTCACTGAAAATCATGAAGCTTCGGTTTGTGTGTGAAGTGGAAGTATGTGAATTTTAGCTCTCCGGTACACAGTGTGTTCAAACTCTTTTGTCAAAACTTGGGTGTAAAACTGCAAAATGGCTATGTAGGCAGACATAAGCATCGCCACTGTAGTATTTAATGTTCTGAAATCACAACCCTACAAAGCAAAGGGGACGGAGGAGAGAGTGATGTAGTGTGTGTGTGTGTGTGTGTGTGTGTGTGTGTGTGTGTGTGTGTGTGTGTGTGTGTGTGTGTGTGTGTGTGTGTGTGTGTGTGTGTGTGTGTGTGTGTGTGTGTGTGTGTGACAGATGCAGAGAAAGAGTGCACTCATGACGTGAGCAGTGCTGCTTAGCAAGGCAGCGTGCCTTTGCATACTAACAGCTGTCATGAACTCAAAGTCAAGTGGCCACACGAAACAATGAAACCAGCAGCAGAATGATTGTTTGTACGTGTGTGTTTTCTTTCATGTGTTTCCATGAATGTATCTGTCATGGTTTGGTATGAATTTAAGTGTGTGTTGCAGTGCTGTTGTGTCCATGCAAGCCTTTTGAACTCGCGTAGCAGATGATGTCAGACTTTTCGGATGAGACGTGTCCAAATATTGCAGCAAAGCGGTATTTCTTTCAATAGGAGGCTTTAAACTGATAGTTGGATATTGGCGCGACGTCACTCAATTGTTGAACGGGCGCGTTTCTTATTAGAATGCCACTCCAGGTTAGAGTCAAGCATCCTGAAAATGGTAATCATGGTGCCCAAACTCATTATGCAAATAGTCCAATAACCGCTCCAGCTCTCAACAATTACAATCACCGCATATGCCTTCCAGCTATTGTCTAGAGCACACACAAGCATACACGCGCACACACAAAGTTTGCACAGACAGTCTTGTGAGGACATTGCATTGACTTCCATTCATTGTGGACAGTCGAACCCAAACCTTAAGCCTAACGAGGACCTCATAAATGATGTTTTGCTTCATGAGGACCAGGCTTTGGTCCCCACAAGGACTACTGGTCCTGGCAAGCTCTGTGTTTGTACCAGAAAAAATCCCAGAGACCTAACAAAACCACACACACAGATTCAGACAAACATCTCAAGCTTGTCTTAAGATGGAGGATAATAGCGGGGTCCAACATAACCTATGGCCCAGTGGCCCCAGCTCAGTTAATGCAGGGCAAGTTGATTGGCCAGTGGATGACCTCAACTGATCAACTGGTGCAGATTTGTCAACCGTTAGACCAAAAACGTGACTGTTGTTGAGGCAGTCGTCTCATAAAGCGTAAGGCCTGATATGAAACACGATGTTGATCTTCTGTTTAAAGTTTAGTGTCTGTAATGTATATAAAAATCTGAAAAACTGACACGATCATAACGTTCCACTCATCCTCTCTGCCCGAAGCCATTGTTGCTGTTTGGGGCTCACCTTTTTTTTTTTATAATCCACCATGAGAATTGTTTTCAGCAACAAAATACAGCGTCGCTCACGTCAGGTCAACACAACAGACGGGCTCATAAACTGCGTATCATGTGTTCCATCGTGCTTTGTGACTTTTCAGTTTCAGTGGCTCACTCGCTGATTGTATAAAGCTATCACTAACATTAGCTAATGTCACCTTTTACTGTAGCTGATTGTCTGATGTTGGCAGGCAGTAATAAACTGCTGCTATCTGCTCAGCAGCAAACGGCTGGTAGACAGAGTTAGCAACCTGAGGTTAGTGAAGCATATAGCTGTTACACAGCCAGTTGTTCACCAAATAGGAATTGGTGGCGACCGAAGCGGAGCTAAAAGACAGTGAATATGGGATTTCCATTCATCAAGGGGTCAGATACACGACTCCGAATGAATGCTGATGTGTCTCTGTGTCTGCTGCTGCTCTAAATACGCATTGCAGTCAGTGCAGAGTTGATGTCGGCAGCCATCAGAGCGAGATGGTCCGATTGTTTACTCAAGAAGTTTGGTGCAGACAAATGCTGAAATCTTAACTCCAAAAATGTGACATGAAATGTGACCCACCACAGACAGCAGAGACAATTTACAACTGTATCGCACACTGTTAGCACACATAGAGCACTCTGTCCTCCTCTGTCTTCTCCCGTCCATCTTTCTTTCCTTCACTTGCCTCTGTTGTTGACTGTTGCACACGGCCGTAAAGTCATTAGGCTATAACCACAGCAGATAGGAGCCATAAAACACAAACACACGGCACACACATTCAGCATAAAATGTGATCCTGATGTGTATTAAGTACACAGATCAGCAGGATCCATCGGATATCCAAATGACCGAAGAGGAGGACAGATAAGAAAGCCAGCAAGCTTCAGTTATCATCATATAAAGTGTAGATGGTAGAGATGGAAATGTGTGTGTTTAATATTCAATAAAGTACCACACTATCATTATTAATTGATCAAGTTAGGATTTATTGAATGCAATTGTGGTGACACAGTGTTATCACCAGAAAAATTCACTAACATACTGCCGCCACCATGAACAGCAAGAGTATAATTATATTGACTTATTTAAGAGGACGTTTTCCATGTTGGTTGAAGGCAGACAGCGGTGTTGTGATGCTGATGAATACAGTATATGAAGTGTCATTTTTATTGACAATTTGTAAACATTCTTCTCTCATTTCATTGTGAGTAAATTAGCTCAAAGTTTGGGCCTTGTAATTAGAGTTTACTGCTGATTTTACACCTTTTACCTTAATAATTCAACCTTTTTTTTTTTTTTTAGCTATTATTATTCATTTAGTAAAGACTAAATCATAGCTCGGGATGAGCTTCCCTCTGCGTCTGGTGGTTTGTTCTGATTGATCAGTCCGGGCCCTCCAGGCTTTAAAAGAGGTCCATCAGCACATTCACTCCCCTTTTCCAGCTGCCATCCTGCATCTTCTTTTCATTTTGTACCTGCACAAATCCACACAATGTTTACACCCTTAACACTAATTTCCACACTCTGTTGTTTATTTCGGTTAGTTTTAATTCAAATCACTGATATTTAGGTTCATCTGCTGCAAAGGATCTCAAACACTCAGCCAGTTTCTGACACAGTGCTGATAATGATGAACGCAGTCTGAAGCTTTTGTGGTTGTTAAGGCCATTTACTAAACGTCTGATGGTGCGAGTGGTCTCAGAAGCCAGATGGATGACACCAGTTTACATTACTGTGAAACATTATGCACTGTGGGATAATCACAGCCTCTTGAAGCTCAGCAACTAGTGGCATTGGTCATTTAGAAGATGGGAGGTTTGTCTGTTTCAGATGAAGACAAAGACCTTTAAGATATTCAGCTTGATCACAACCAGCAGCTACTCTGAGGGTTAATTTCATGGCAAGGACTTTGTTACACGTCCATCTCCCTCCTTCTCTATTTATTGATCCAAGGAGGGTTGAATCAAGGGAAACTGGACTTGGTTGTAGAAAAGTGAAAGCGTTTCACCTCCCATCCAAGAGGCTAGGTAACATTTCAAAGTGCGGTGGCTTGAAGAAAGGTGTCTGGGATTCTTTTACGTTGTATAAAATACTGTTTTCCTCAGTGCTGTCGACTGTGCAGCATCTACAGTTGGTAGTATTTTGTCTCTTGCTGTCGTATTAGCCTTGCTTACCTGCTCTCATGATGACATCAATGCAACCTGGCAGCCATGCCGTCACAGTGGCACAGTGATTATGCCAACACTGGCGAGGTTATTGTGGGACGTAGGGATGGGAGACATGGAGACTAATTTGGAGAGAGCAGGGCTTATTACTTAATACAGAAAACATATCTTAAGACTCAAACTCTTACTGGACTTGTTCCCTGATGTTAACTTAGCTTTAGCCACATAAGCAAATGCAAAAACTGGACTTGAATGGACACAACTACAACTTTAACAAATCTTTCATAAAAAGGTAGAGCTGTGTCGCTGCGTGCTTCATCACTCACAGATACTTGTTTATTTTATGTTTCTGTTAATTTTTTGGCACATATGGCTTTTTGTTTGAGAATTAATTGATGGAACAATATCAAATATCAAAACTTGATCAGATCCTAAATCAATAAATCTGTATATTGCTCTGTATGCAGTAATAAAAGCTGAAAAATACTTCTGACAAACACAATCCCCATCACACACACAGACACACACATAAATAAATAAAAGCGACATCTCCGTCTTCATGTCATGTCATCTTGTTCTACATCCTTCTGATGACGCAGGTGATACAAGCAGAGGCGGCTAAATATAACCTCGTACTGGAAATGTCATCACTGTCACATTCCTAAATAAAAACCTCACCACATCTTCAAACTGGTTACATCGTGGTGCCCCAAAGTAAACTAAACTACATGTCATCATCAACATCATCATCATAATCATCATCATTACCATTATCAACTCTCTCTGTCTCCACCTTCTCCACTTTATCTCTGCTGTGCACTCTTTAAAAGTACAACATTGAGAAATTCAAATTATGCATAAAGATGTGTATGCAGTTAACAACGGGTTATTCACATTCAGCTGTGAGTCATCCTCTTTTTAGTGTTTGCCAAAGGAGGAAATCAAAGTTAAAAGCCGAAAACATCCTATTGATTTTCAAGGGAGAGCAGATCTGACCACGCAGTGCATGATAGAGGCAGCGTAGCGAGCTGACGGACCATCTGAATTTGCATAATCATGACTCGTCCTCAACTTTATACAGCTGAGTGCTTGCACCGTGACGCACCAGACCTGCGAAAATCAGATCAAACCACCAAACTAGACAGTGGTCATAAAATCTGAATCAAGATTCTGATATTACATTGCCGATTTCTTGCCTAGAATGTTTTTAGAAACATATTTTAGCGCACGTTTAGCTGTAATATGAGAAAGTTTGTCACCCTGCCACCACGTTGGAGAGCAGACAGACCAAAACTAAGTCCCGTCCAACACTACATCATCCAGCAGGAGCTTTCAGTGCATCTTCGCCATATTCTGCATGTCTGTACCTTTATTCCATCTGTGGGACGTAGCTAACACATCATTTTACATATTGCCATGAGCGAAATAAGCAGCCAACACCATGCCTGAGCATTTCCACCTCGGAACTGCAGTAGACCATTGACCGTCTCACACATACAGCAGTTTGTCAGATGATGCTGATGAGGTTTGTGTGTTTGTCAAAACTGCAAGCGAGTGGCGGAGGGGTGGGTGGAGATAGATGGGGACTGCTTAGATCAGTGCATACAACATGATGGCAAAGGTGTAGAGTTACATCTAAGCCACAAAAGGCAAATAATAATTTGGATGTACAGAGATGAGTTTTGAGGGATTTCGTCAATGCCTGGAGAGAAACTTTAAACATGCCCTGGTCAAGTGTGTCATTTTCTGTTTTTTTTTTTTTTTCTGTTCTTTTTGACCACATGCTCATCATGTTGTATGACTTGGGTCAATTGGACCTGAATCTGCTCTTATTCAAGTTAATTTACTTGAAGTTCAAAGGGGCTGGAAGTAATTCTGCTTCTTTCTAGTTTCCAGTCTAACTCAGTTCTTTGACTATATTGGAAGAGAAGCGCTGCAACAAATTTTACTATGCTTTAGTTTATGTCGTCAGGTGCTGTGCAGTCATTTATTTGTCATTCAGATTAGATCTTTTATTAATTTATTTTTTCAGAAACTGTCACAAGGAAGACTTTTATTTATTTTTTCCCTGAGAAGGCTGACGGCATCTGATCTCAGCTAATGTTTGTTTCCCAGGCAGACTGAGAGAAATGCATTAATTTGAGTTGATTCAATTTGCCGTCTTGCAAATTCTAATAATCTAATGTAAATATTGTTAAAAATGTCACAATGAAACTGTAATGAGTGCAGCAGGGGAGGAGGGAGGAGACCTGCCTCACACGTCTCACATCCAGAGGCCACAGCAGTGGAAGACGTTAACTCTCATTAAGTTGTTCCTTCAGGACCTGCTGCTAATGGATAAATTGAAGATGCTTATCTTCTGCTGATATTGTCTCAAACAATCACAATATTACAGTGATTACATAAAAGTGTGATAAACACTCTCTAAAGACACAGCAGTATTTTGGATAATGGCTTGTATTTTGCTTCGCACACACACTTTCATATTGAAGTCAGTATTTTCTTGTAAAACATGAGTAAACTGCATCTATTACACAGTTCTGTGTCATGGCTTGAACTGTCTAGAGGGGAATATGTGCAGGATATTAGTGTGACTTTTGGGAATCCAGTGATCTAACAGACAATAATCACCAGACTGATTGAAAAGCTACATCCGATTAAAGGGGAATGCTAAGTGCATGCTGCACAGCAAAGAGGTGCTACTGACTTTGGACTGAAAATTGAAATAAAGGAGATGGAAGTTGCACATCAGCAGCCATGATGCAATAATTTTCAATAAGACAGAGAGAAGAGTGTTGACAGAATGGAGCTGTTATAGGTCGTATTGTGTGGATACTACATAAATCAGTGAGAGGGACTAAAATCTCAGTGTTTTCTCTGTTAAATGCATTAAAGGGAAATTATGTAACTTTTGAAAGAAGCATCCATTCTTTACCTCACAGATGAAAAGTTAATTCATTAGCAGAAAACACACCTGTGCTCAGTTTAACACACTCTGGTCTGGTACGAGCAGCAGCATATGTGGCTAATGTTAGCTGATGTAATCAGATGCTAGATACGTTTTGATGACCTGACATTATGGAGTCATTTCACTGAGTTTATGACTCTACTTGTGCTGATGTTACAGTGTTTAACCATTTACCATTGTTACGTATTATGTAATTGTCACTTTGTGGCCACAGTGGCTGCTCTTTAGCTAAAATTGATTCAGGCACTTTAGGACTATAAACGTGTAATGGCCACGTGCTGCTCTGAAGGCCCAGTGTGTGGGATTTAGGGGCCAGCTATGGGGCAGCTATTGGCAGAAATGGAATATAACATTCCTACTTATATTTATTTGTACAGTCACCCGGAAATAAGAATAGTGTTTTATTTTCCCTAGAATGAACCCTTTATATCTACAGAGGGAGCGGGTCCCCTTCCACTGGGTCCGCCATGTTGCACCGCCATGTTTCCAGAGAAGCTCAGAACAGACCATCCAAACACCGGCTCCAGAGAAAAAGGCCTTTTATATTTCTCATGTTTTAGCGACCACTGTAGGTTCTGAGGTGAGGGGTGTTCAGTTGGTTGCTACTGAATCATCCACACTGGTCCTTTAATCTGTTCGGAGGGTGATGTAAATATTAGCTCCTGTAAACTCTGAGTTACATTTCAACAGCAAAAAATACAAACTGATTATACAGTAATAAATCTAGTTAAACAATCAATCCTAATGGTAATAATAGGTAGCAAAAATAAAGCTGACTGGTAGCAGCACCAGCTGATGGGACCAGAGGATGGTGATGAAGCAGCAGGAGCGTCACACTCAGCTAATAACTTTTTTAAGGTAAAAGACACTTCAGTAAATGTTTATTTTGTGTCCCCACAACACAATTTTTCCTTTAAACCCACATGTAGGACTGTGTGTTTGCATGCGTGTTTGAGCTTTTTTTTGAAAACATACATAAATACATAAATCAGAATACATTCTTAATATTTCAAGGCAAGGCAAAGGCAAGTAGTTTGATAATTCATACTTATTGCACGAGAGTTTAAAAACTTGCTTCAAAACTCACACAGTGCAACCACCTTTAGGGGTCACATTTTTGAATAATCTGGTGTGTTTCATGCTGTTGTGACTGAATTAAATAATTTTTTGTTATGCACTGCAGGATATTCATTATAAATGTTGCCACTGAGGAAATAACTCATGAAAATTGCACTTTTTAGGCTGGAAGATTGCAAGAAAACTTACTAGAACGAGAAATCTAAAAGATTCATGTCCATATTATGGCAATATAAATATGAATGAGATATAAGCTCTGACTTAGAGGCTCTTACATTAATTAACATGACATCTCATGACTGTTTCCTCTGTTTATGCATGGTTAACAGATGTGATTAGGACAAGAATTGCTATTATTGACGCTGTCGTCCAGCACTGAAAGTAAATGCATGTTTTTACATTGAACTCAAAATGCAGAATTGTAAAAAAAAATCCTGAACCTTCTCAGACTTTTTAGTATTTGCTTTGTCATCACAGAGTCAGATGCTGCATTTAGTGAGTCAAGCTGAAAGTTCCCAAAGTCACTGATAAATATTTAGTCAGGCTGTGCAGAGATTACCGTGTTTCTGTATTTTCTACAGAAGTAGCAGGGAGGGGGGAAAAGTTAATGACAAAAGCATTAAGTTTCTTTTATAATCATTCATTCTTGCTAACACAGGTACATTATGAATAATCTATGCACTTGCACTGAGTCATCAGTATCATTCAAAGAAACACTGTGTATCTCAAACATTCGCTCACACATTTATTGCTTCCGTTTGCTCAGAGAACATGTGTTTTATTTGTTTACACTAGACTAGAAAACCTCTAATGGCTGCACTTTAATCCCTGCAGCTGCTAGATGTCTGCACGCATGTGTGTCTGTGTGGGTCTCAGAGAAAGAGAGTGACCACGAGAATTGATCAAGTGAATATCTGAAGGCAGAACTTGCTTCAGAGTTCTGAGCCACCATCTGAGTCTTCAGCCTGTTAGCATGCTAACATTTCCCAGTCAGCTCCAAACACAAAGTACAGATGATGAGGCTGATAGCAATGTCTTAGTTTATCATATATTTGTTTCATAAACCAAAGTATTGGACAAATGAAATTAATGAATATAAAGTTTGGCCTGCAGGTGGCGCTAGATGAAAAGTCAGGGGTTAACCAAAGTGAATTGGTTAGTCAGTTGCTCTTTATGGTGCTTCTTTACCTTAATGGAAAAAGTGCTTTACAGTTGGCCTCCCATTCATCCATTCACACTCACATACACTGATGGCGATGGGGGTGCCGGCCTGTCCATCGGGAGCAGCTTCAGAGGTCAGTGGACAAGCTGCTGTACCTCCTGGGCCACAGCCAGCACAGTTAGTAATTACATGTTCAGTGTTTGCGTTCAGGAAATGTCTCCTACATCATGTCCTCATCGTGTTTGGTCTCCAGAGGCCACAGTTGGGCTTTTTGGCAGCATTTGGATCTATTACACAAGCTGAAAATCCCTCCTTTTTGTCCCCATCTGAAGGATCACTGCTGAAGGACATTGACTCTGCAGCCCATCATGCTTCACCTCTTGAGGACATTATTCCACACACCACCACTGAAGTGTTGTTTCTGAGCTGTAATCCAGGCTTTGACGCATGAGCTGCAGGTCAAGTAGGCGAGGCTAGTGGAGACTGAGACTGGCTTTATTTAAGGGCACCTCATGGAGCATATTCTGTATGCTTTCTCTATGATGTCCACTCTCTGTCCTGACTGACTCAACTGTGCAGAATGTTCTCTTTTCCCCCGTGGGATCACACACACCTGCTCGTCCTCCACTAAGCATCAAAACCATTTCACAACCACCCAGTGCTGCCTGTATCCGTCTGTCACCTCTTACAGTTAGAGGGCAGTCTTGCTTTTTCGTCCCTATCGTCTCTCACTGTGTCTCTCCACTTCCATCTTCTGGTCGGGGAATTCATTTATGAAGAAAGAGGAAATAATCGCTGTTCTTTGATGCATCATTTATTTCCTTTATCCTTTATCATTTACATGAGTTTAGAATTGAACAGATAGAGAGCGGCGGTGCACTTCGTTGTGTCTGATCGTCTTCAGTGAGACACCGTAGAGGAAAGACAGGATGGAGGAGAGGCCAAAGAGACAGATCTGCTGAGGTTCATTCTGAGGCCAGGAGGAGCACATATGGGTTTGCTAGACCAACATCATAATCTTTCAGCGCCAGTTTGCTTTCTCCTCTTTTCCAGGCTTTGAGTTGGCCGTGGTTTGTGTTTACACCAGCTGTCAGCTCCGTTCTCTGAGACACACTGCCTCCCTGTGGAATAAAGCTGGAACTGGAATGGCTGGAGAAAAAAAAGTTCTTCATTGCACTCCTCTGAGCCATTCAAGGAACCAATACACAACTACATCAGTATATTTACTACTGGAAAAAAGGGATTTCTGTACTCTGCACTCTCAGCACAGAATAGGCTGCAGATTGACCATCAATGGTGAAATAAAGGCATGAAGAGCATCTGATGTCACATGCAGACAGAAAATATGTATCATCCTAAATTAAGAGCTTGGAGAGTGAAAAAACTCCCGCAGTTGTGCCAACACCAGCTGATGGCTCAGGGAGAAAAACCCACACATCCTCTGCACATAGTGTAGGTGAGGGCGCACAAACCCGCGAAGGGGCTCCGTGGTGTGATGGAAATGTAGTTCAAGGTGCTTGTTTGCCCATCGGAGGCCTGACCCAGTAGGTTAGGTTCACTTGTAAACGCTGGTCTTGGACCCACCTCTACGCACACGGGTGTGCCTCCACCTTATTCACCAGCCATAAATTAACAGCGTATGTTTCACAGAGTGTGTAACACTTCTTCTTTTGGCTAATGTGTTTGCAGGATCTCAGTGTTAGTCTACAAAGCTGAGAGTGTGGCTGTCTGTGGAGAGCGGGCCAGTGTGACTGTTTTCATGTTGGCTCCTCTCTGATAGATGTTCCTGTTCATTTGTTCCCAAAGGAGAACGAGCTAGCACATTCAAAGGAGTGTCGGAGTGTAGGGTTTTGGGGAGAGGGGAAGGAGCGGCTCCTTTTACTGCTCCGCACACTTGAATATGAGCTGTAACAGGCAGCCACTGTTGTGAATAGAGTATTTGAGTGGTGTGAGAACAGGAGAGGGGCCTGGACTTGCTGCAGAGATCTGGTGGCAGACGCAGAGAGTCAGTAATTCAGTATTACTTGTTGCCTTGTAGTGGGACTGCATTGGGATTTTTACGGTGGCCGACAAGGGCAAACGCGCCGCAAACGGCAAAACGCTGCAAAGACAGGAATGATGCAAAGCCAAAAACACACAAACACAATAAACAAATGCAACAGAAAAACGCTGCAAGAGAAAAATGCTGCAATCACAGAAACAGAGCAGAAGCAAAAACTTACAAACTCACAAAACAAATGCGAAAGAGAAAAGCCACAAATTCACTCCACAAAACAGAAGTGTGCCAGGCCACTAGGGGGACTCGACCTGAGGGATGGACCGGTCCTGGACACACACACACACACACACACACATACACACACACACACACACACAAATATATGATAGGGAAGCAGATAGTAGCAGTAAAGTCAACTACTTTAATAATTTGAAGAGACAATATATGATTAGGCTATATATAAATATTTACATATATAAACAAAATACTGACTAATGAACACATTATATTTCTATATAAAACATAACAATAGATAGAAGTTATATATCAGAGAAAATGAAAATATATATAAATCATATATATAGTATCAATATCGTTCATATATACATATATAATAGATCAGTTATATATCAGATATAGTTATATATCAGAGAAAATGAATATATAAATCATATATGGAGTATTAATATAATTCCATATCATTCACAGTCTAGGCTACATCAGAATATTCTATTACTGTTAATCCCATATGAATATTAAGATATGCTGAACCATTTGTCCTGTATCAAAAGCTGTGTTTTGATATTTGCAGCATTTCTCTTTCGCATTTGTTTTGTGTGTTCGTAAGTTTTTGCTTCTGCTTCCTTTCTGTGATTGCAGCATTTTTCTTGTTTTTCTGTTGCATTTGTTTACTGTGTTTGTGTGTTTTTGGCTTTGTGTCATTCCTGTGTTTGTGGCGTGTTTGCCCTTGTCGGCCACCGTAGATTTTGCATACATTTGCCATATTGCGGTATATGAAGGAAAATAATTCTTGTTGATGTGACACTGATATTCACCATATCACCCAGCCTTGTTAGTAGGAGTACTTTATCGTGGTTGGCCATGGTCACCACCGTTGAACCAGGACATAAATAAAATTAGCAAAACTTCAACTGGGCTGCAGAGAATGGCATTAATCTATGATGAATAAGGCAAACGAGTCACTCTTTCTATATGCATCTTTATTGACAGTACAGCCTGTTCTGTAGAATAGAACACTTCAGACCCTGAACACAAAAGTTTCTTTCCTTATTTACTAAAAATAAACAACTTCATTTCATGTGTTTTGTTCTACTGTTACAGTTTCTCTTTTAGAAGAAAGAAAGACTTTTAAGAAAAAAGTTAGCAGAACTATATGTGTTGCATACATTTACAATGTAATAATCGTACCCCTTCTGAGGTTAACACAAACCGATACAGATAAATCAACATACTGTACACAAATATATGGCCCGACAGCAGGATTACTGTTTGTAATAACTTACATTCAGATGATTCAATCGACACACAAAAAACAAGACACACCACCTCCTTCAGTCTTAGCACTTAGTATCATTCTGAAACACTGTAAATAGTTTTTTTGTCTCCCAAATCTACCAGCGTTATGAAGTAATGGTTTTGAATGGAAATGTGTCTGTGAAGCCAGAGAAATGTTTATCAGTTGACCATAATAACATAACCTGTCCAGTGAACGTTTCAGAATGTTCAAATATAAATACAATCTGCAGAAGTCCTCCACTTAAACAGGTACAACGTACATTCAGCTCTACGCGTGCTTCTAATAAACAAAGTATTCAATAAATATATTTAATGGTTATTCATCTCCCACTCCATAACATTGCTAGTTTAACCCCTTAATCATTAAGGATTTCATCAAATCACTGCCAGCGTCAGAGCCAGCCATTTCCATTCATTCACGGTCAGTCAGACGAGCAGTCAGCGGCCCAGTCTCAGTGTCCTACTTCAGACGAGGATTGAAATCTGTATGAGGCAGAGGCGTTTCTGTTAAGTCATGTCTAATATACAGACAGAGCACGAGAGGTCTGATGGACACTGGACTCTCACTCTTACCAACATTTGGATGTTTCCAGTCACTCCTTTTACAGTTACAGTACATTCACAAGCGTACACGTTTCATAATGCCTAATATTGCTATTTTTCCACCCACACTCTTGATTTTGAAAAAACAAAAAACTATATATGGTGTCAGTGTGTACATTACGCATGTTTCAGGTTAACGTTGGCAACATGGGGGGAAAAAAAGCCAAATTGTGATAACTGTTTTGCAAACAGATGTGCTTCAGTTGTGTGTTGCTGGGGCCCCACCCACTCTTTATGAAGGTGCAACTTTGGCTTGGAGTGACGCTCGGGTGCAGCAGAGCCCGTCACAGACTTCACTCTCTGGTGTTCCAGCTGCCGTCCCGCATTAGGAGGTCATTGATTTCATCACTCTACACTTTTTCCTGCAGGTCCACCTCTTGTTTTCTGCAGTCACAGTGTCTTAACAGGTGTCTGTACACCTGGATTACTCTTTGTGTGCTACGTGACCCTGTGGATTACAAATGAAGGGAAGGCTTCACCCAAGCTCAAAAACAGAGAGCCAGAAATAGATAAAAATGAGCGTGTGAGGGGACTGTCAGCAGGTTCAGCTGCAAATACATGAATATGCACACTGATTTACTCTCTGCTGCATTCAAATGATAAAGTAATCAAGATACAGTATGTCAGATGTTTTCAGGCACATAAGAACAGTAAGTCACAGCAGGATGACACATTAAAGCCACAATCTGGATTATTTTTGAAACTACAGATTACAAACGTACAGAGGGGGGAAAAGAGCTGCTGGTAGAAAACAATCTCCAGTGCCAACATCATAATTTCCATTTTACTCCAGTGCAATACAATGCAGACACAAAGTGAAGGCTTAAGAATACCACAGCGGTCTGAATAAAAGATGACAGTGTTGTACACTTAGAATCAAATCAAATGAACCATATTTGAATGAGTTTCTGCATTTGATGAAAAATACAGTACAATATGGTTAAAAAAAGTAAAATTTAAAAATCTTTTAGCCTCTGGTAGTTGGCTAGCCCCATTCAGGACTAGCGGCCATCTTTAATATAGCTGTAGTTTTACAGTGGGAGAGATTTATTTTTTCTACATCTCTCTTCCTGGTTGGCACTGACATGATGCTCTCTGTCCTTGGCCCCGTCACATGGTACCATGGACTGAACACTGTGAGGTGCGTCCTTTCAACAGACCTGTCGTTTGTGATCGTCTTTTATGGGGAAAATGCTTTCGGGAGGTTTTTGTGTTGACGGCAGTGCTTCGAACAACTCATGACACAGCACTTTCCTAAAGTAACATTTCCTGTAGTGAGCGTAGTTTTGTGTAGTCCTGGAACATAGCACAAGGTAAAAAACAATCCTACATTCAGGCCAGAACCGTACATTTAAATTCTTTTTTTAATCAGCAGTGTACTCATTCAGCTGCAGAAGGAAAATGAGAATAAAAGAGGGCTGTGGAAAAGCTCTGCTGCACTTTCACCAGACTGGGCCTTTTACTTGATACTATATATGACACGGTATATTGCATATACATCTTATACAATATACAGGTACAGCGGACAGTGAGGAAGGCAACTCACTCCATCATGGTTAGTCTGGTCTGAGTATGAGTATAACACAGTGTAACAGTGTCAGCCACTATTGGTTTATTCACCACCATTTCCTTCAGTTACATTGATCAGACTGATCATTTCAGTAAATCCTCTGGAGTGTGGACTGCTTAGGAAAGATGACTTATTGTTTATGTTCAGCTGAGTCTGTAGGACTGTATTGTTCTTCAGTGTAGCTGCGTGATCTGAACTCCACCACTGAAGGATGACTTCTATATAGTTATGATGTGTATTTGGTTTTGGAGATGAACTTGTATGTGTGGGTTCATATGTCTGTGTAATCATATCGTGTGTGTGTGTTGTTATGTCCTTGTTTCATCAATGCTGCGATGGTCATAGCTTGTTGAATCCTGCAGTCCGTCCTCTGGCCTGGTGTGTCTCTGTATTATCGTCTGTGGTGTGACTGTTTCCAGTGCATGTAGTGTCTGTGGTATGTGTATGGCCTTTGTGACCAGTGTGTGATTTGCTTGCATTTTGCCCATTTCCTGTGTGTGTACTGCATGCTGGGGATGTGGGGCTTGCATTGTGTGTGGTATGAGTATCTCTGTGCTGGGGGGCCCTCCTGGGTCTTTCATGGCCATACTGGCTCCTACCATGGCAGGATAGCTTCGATTCCTCCTCAGCCCTGCATTCAAACCTGGAAGCCCCCCGCCAAGGGCACTGTTGCCCAGTCCAACAGATCCAAAGGGGGCTAATAGAGTACTCCCAGATGAAACAGAAGCAGCGTGAGGGGGGAGGGTGCGGAAACATTTCAGTTTGTCCACAAGTCGCAGCTTAAGCACGTCATCATCTGTTTGCCCCCCTCGCTCCCTCTCTGCCTCCCCCAGCACTTCCCTCAGAATGGTACGAGCTGGCTTAGAGGCGAGGAAGGTGTCATAAAATGGTGGATCTTCATTGGAAGGGCTGAACTGAAATACCGGGCAGGTGCTGGTAGAGGAGGCGGATTTGGAACGAGGGGAGTTGGGCGGGGTGGAGGGCTGGAGGAGGAGGGTGTCTGGGCGTTTCACCAATCGTCTGGGTTCGGTGTCCCCTGGTGCGTTGCTGCTCTGCTGCACTTGCGCTCCTCCAGCGGGTGTAGAGGCGCCACTGGCATCAAACCCTCGGTCCCAGCTGTAGGGGTCATACACTGAGGCAGAAATCCCATGCTCCAGCAGGAGGCGCACCAGGCCTAGAGAAGTGCTGGTCGTCTTGGTGGAGTCCCTAAGGTTGGTGGAGGATTCAGCTAGTGAGAGGGAGAGGGAGAGGCGGCGTGGGGTGCAGCAGGGGGTGTAGGAAGGTGTAGGCGGGGCAGAGAAGGGTATGGGAGAGGAAATGGGGGTAGGGGAGCCAATGCAAGCACTGCTGTGGCAAGAGGCTAGAGCTGGGCTGGAGGTGGAGGAATTAAGGGAGAGAATGGGTGGAGAGAGGGATGAAGGAGGAGGAACAGGGAAATTTTGGGTGCAAGGAGCATGACAGACAGTATGGGTGCAGGGACAGACATGAGTAGACAACAGGAATCAAGTTTTAATACTTAGCTTTACGTGACAATTAAAATTATACAGACAGCACCCAAAATATTACCATGCAGGAATTCAAACCTTTTCCCATTTGGGCGACTGAGATTGTGCAGATATGGAGAGTTATTTCTGACCAGCAGCCCCGTTTTCTGGGACAAGTAACTCCACATATTTCAAATGAAAACCACAGTCAGGAGCATCAAGGCTTACAAACACAGTTTACACACATTAGACTATTAACCACACAATAAGTTAATTATTAGGGCCCTCATTATAAGCAGGTACACAGTGAAAAGTCCACTTACTGGTCTTCATTCAGCAAATGTCACATGACCTTTATCTGGTTTTTGGGTCAAATACAAGGTGGATGTCATAACGCCTCTCTTGATTCACAGCAAACCTTTGGCACTGGATGTGAATGATGTCCTCGGTTTTGGGTCCGCTGTTCAGACAGCTGCTGTTATCTGCATCAGTGGTTGGTTAAGCCTACGAGGACCCAGGACTAGACTTTTGGATGTACCAGCAGAGGGTTGACTGGTTTGTTGTAGATGCCGAATCTCTGGCATCCAATGCCAAAGGCTTGCCTTGTATTGAGACTGGGGTTACAATCTCCCCCCTGTATACGACCACTTGTTATCACCTGACCGAAGGTCCAGGTTAAGGTCACGTGATGACACCTGTGCTAGTTCCGTTCACTGAATGAAGATGCTGGGTGTGATTAAAAACTCTGAAACCTTGGAAGGAAGTGGACCTATTATTTCCACCATATTCTGCTCTCAAAGAGCCAGAATGAATGTCCTCTTCCAAATCCTGACAAAGTTAGATTTGACCAGTGACTGGAGTCACACCAGTGTGCCAGAAGCTGGATTGTTAGTTAGGAACATGTCGACGGGGAACATTAGAGGCAAACTCCTGATGTTATCTGCTTCGCACACACCCACAGTCTTTAGGAATGCACTTCCATGCATTGCCTCACCCCAGTGGGTGCGCTCAATGGGTCTGCTCTACTCCGGCCATGACAACCATATGATATAACTCCACTTCATCTTCCTCATCACTTGACCTGCCAAGGCCAATCAGACAGCAGGGACTTAGAGAGCATGAAGTCAGCCAGGTGCTGTGGCATCAAAGTAGCCATGATTCAAAATCTATGGGAGGGGAACAAGAGGGGAATTTGCTCCTTGGCTGAGAAGCAGCTGTTTGATTTATAGCACACAGTGGAGTTTTATTCAAGTCACACTATCAGGCAACCGTTACAGTAAGAAGTTCTTTTATGTACGGCTGCAGTAGCTCAGTCTCTCCTCTTAATGTGCCCTTTGGCAAAGTTTAATGCAAAAAGAAAGAAAATGGCCCCATCTTGTGTTCATAATGGTACACTACACTCAACTGTACACAATATTGGCACACATGTACATTTTAAAATCATACAGTAGCAATAAAAAGAAGTCAGGTGTTTAAGATGTTTACCTTTGGGACACAGAGGTCAGCTGATCAGAGGGGTGGAGAATCCTGCAGGTAGTGAAGGTGTATGTAGAGCTAGTATGGGACATACACTTCCCTGGAAAATTAACTACAGGAGGGAAGAAGAGAAGAAAGGAAGGATGTAAGTACTGAGACATAAGGTACCAAGTAACACTGTACACAATAAAGTGGAGAAGAACATAGGCCATGATCTTAGTATAAGCCCAAAGCAAAAGCCCCAGCATATTAGCTCCCCAAATTCTGAGGTAGTGAAGTGATGAAGGAGGTGTGCTGAGTCCATGAAACAGAAATGATCAGGTAAATCCAGGTTAATCAGATTCTCTCCAGTCATGAAAGAGACTGACTAAATATCCACAAAGTAAACCTGACATGTTCATTTTGAGAGATTCACCTTCATTATTTGTTAGTGTACGTTTGTACTGTAAGTTTAGGTCAGTGTTAAAGGATCGGTTCACAAGTTTTCAAGTCTGTCTTGAAACAATGGTCAGCACTCTTCTGTTTGAAATACACTGATGTGGTAAATGCAGGATTTTCATTTTTGTTAAAAAGGAATGTCTGAATAGAAACTAAGTTTGTAGGAAAAAGCGATTAATCTCTGCACTAATGAAGAGCACTGCGTGTGTGTCACTAAAGCATTATCTAAGAGTGCTTGCAGCCCTCTGAGAGTGTCATATTTGGTTTAGGCATGAGGAGTGAGATTGGTTATGGGCTTAACAATAAGAGAGTAAGCCAATCAGAGGCAGAGCAGGGTGGGTCTTGCCAAGAAAAGCAATGGGATCCATAATAACATGTATGAAGCTGCAGGTCAACTCCAATATTAACCAGCCGTGGGTGTCATGAGTTCATGTGACTTGGACAGCTGCACTAATAACACCGGATAGACACACAGGCATAGGCCATAGGCACTTATTATGTGCCCACATACTGGACCCAAGCCATGATATTCAGCACGCATGTGTTTGTGTTGTACACTGGTGTATTAACGCTTTGACTGCTGGAAGAAGTTGGTGCCAAAATATTTTCTGAATGAAATTTCTAAGAATTACACCAAAACAAGAAAAATGCCTGTGCTGCAGGCCACTAGTGACAGATTGAGATCATGGGAGTCCTGTGAGAATAATAAGACATCCTGAAGTTACAGACTTCAGGTGATGTGCTGCAGAGGACAGGCATCACACAGATTAAAAAAGAAGTATGATTGGTTAAAATAAAGCAAAGTGTGGCAGTGAAAGAAAGTATGAAACGAGAAGGAAGATGTAAACTGAACTCAAGTAAGGAACAAAAACAAAAAAAAAACATGTACTCTGTTCTGATGGGGTTCGATGGCTGCACACACAAGGACTGCCGGTGGGACGGGTGGGTGTAAGGGTGTGTGCACGTGAGCGTGATCGTGCAGGAGGGGACGTCGCAGTGGGGTTGTGAGATGTCCTGTGAAAGCCTTCGCTAACCCCTCACCCTCCCACCCTTCCTCTTCACCCCCCTCCCCTTTATCCCTATGCTCCAGGGTTACAAGGGATGGTGGATGCAGTGCAGTGACCTCAGCTAAGTGCGCCCTCACCAGGCATACGGTCCAATGTGGCGGGCTGTAAGGCCTGGAGCTCCTTGAGGTCCACGTGCCCATTCATCTCAGAGGAAGTGGGGAGAGGAGAAGAAGAAGGGGAAGGTCTGGAGAAGGAAAGGGGCATGTTTGCAACATGTCCATCTATTACTGGAATCACTTCTCTAGCCTTGCACGTTTCTCCTTGCAGTGTCTCCGGCTGGCCGTCGACATCATCGTCTCTGTTTTTGTTGCAGCAGACAGAGGGAGAAGAGGTAGAGCGAGGCAGATCCATGGGAGCAGTGCTCTCTCCCGACAAGCCAGTGAATGAGTCACACGAAAGTTCGTCCTCTTCCGGCTGGTCCAGCTGCCAGCCGTCTTCCTGTTCTTGCTCGTGCGCTAAAGTGCGGAAGCCCTTCGTGACCACGCCGGGCCGATGATCCAGCAGAGCACCCATGTGGGGCTGAGCCAACTGCTGCCATGCATGGAGAGTAGCAGAGCCTGGAGGAAAAGTCAGAGGAAGACTCGTGTTATCTACAGCTGCTCTTTGCCTCAAAATGCAGCTCACCAAATTTTTACCTTATCTTTACTTTGGAGTCTGTGGCGAATGCATCCAAAAACACAGCACTGCTCTGATGTAAGCACACTGACATGATTCATGAATCCGTTCAGTAAATGTCATTTCTATGTTTAAATGTCCATAAATAGATCAAAATATACTTTAGTTGTTTACTGACAGACGCTGTGTGTGGACAGATGCAAACACAGGCAAGCAGATAGTAGGGACACACACACACACACACACACACACACACACACACACACACACACACACACACACACACACACACACACACACACACACACACACACACACACAATTCTACATAAAATCGACCACACAATCCATGTCCCATATACTGTACATGTACTTACACAGACAGGACAGACAGGCTTATTCTGAGATTAATATTTCTTCATGCAGCACATACAGACTGTCACACATACTGCAGTGACTGCAACTGACACGCAGCAGCAGGCAGTGTCTCTCTGTTTCAGTGTCCTTGCAGCTAGTAAACTGTCTCATTTCAAGTCCAATGAGTGGTTGTTTTCTTATGACACATGAGGGGCCTCTGAGAGGTCAGTACACTAATGAACAGAAAAGAATGAGAGAAGAGGGAAGGTGAGAAAACTAGTGAGAGTTTATTCAAGAAATCATCAACTAAAAGTTGAACAGATAAAGTAAAGTGCAGGTAAAGACAAGACAAAACCAAAAAAGAAAAAAGGCGAACAGAGGAGTGAAAGGGATGGACAGTACATATGAACACATGGACTGACAGCAGCCGCAATTATTAAAGATAATTACGAAGGCAGAACACTGTCATGCAAGTAATTTGAAGTTACGGACAAATAAATAACATAACCATCATTAGACTTGAAATTAAACATTGCTACATGTTTACTGTCAATGAAATGGCAACATGTCCTTTCACTTAAGAAGCAAAAGGACATGTCAGCATTTCACATGTTCATGTTTTTGCCTTTTACTTTAAGCTCATGACCTGGTGTCCCGATGGTACCTTTCACAGTGCAACCATGCAGCTGAGTTTGAACACTAGGTGGTGCCACAGAGCAGGAAATACCTCTGACACCAATCCCTTTGGGGAGGACAAACATTGTGAAGTGGTAAATACTCTACAGGCTGCAAATTGTACATATGCTGCTGTTGCTTGATTGGCCATCAAAGTTCAGATACAGGGAGAAAACTGTATCGGCACTGCTCTCAGCTGCTCTGTATCTATAGCAGGATCATTGTGTAGATAAATATCTGACAGCAAATATATGAACAATTCAACTCTACAAACTCCACAATCTATACAGTGTGGAAATAAATAATTATAGCACATTCATACTGACTCACTCACTGCAAAAAAAAAACAAACAAAAAACTGTAAAGTGCTCACCATTTGTGATGTACTGGGATAAATGTAACACTGGTAACATGCAATTTTTGCCATTCTAGTACACATTTTTATACCTTTGGAATCTCTCCAATGTAAGAAAAATGCACAAATCTGTATCTAAAATAATAAGGGGTGCTAAAGGTTTTTTTTGCCAAAGTATACCCTTCAAACAGCAGCACACAGCAGGCTGGATGGTGCTCTATACTTCAAACCAGCAGCGCGCTCGTGTGTGTCTGAAGTAAAAGGAGTGCTGCAGATTTAAACTGCCCTCCTGTTCCTCCAGCACCTCCAGCAGGCCTGTGACTAAAGCCAGCGGAGCTCTGAGGTGAGGCTGTGAGCTTGGCCGGCTGCTCAGCTCCAACAAACTGGAGCTCCTCTGCAGGTTCTTAGGAGCCTGTGAGGCACTCAGGCAGATTTTGGATGGACTGTGGTTGTGAAAAATCAGATACTGCTTCTGCTGCTGCTTTTGAAGGGCTTTCCTCTGGTTCTGTGATTGGGTCGGACTCATCTCAGTATAACCTCGAGGAGTATGTAGAAATGTACGGTTTGAATTTCTCTGTTTTTGATTCTGTTGATGTTTGGGAACACTTCGGCGTTCATTGTGCACAGCATTCGGAGGATTGGAGGACTTGTGTCTCTGAGAAGAATAGTCACCTTCTAGCGGCTTTACAATCTGCAGCTTCTCTGGCAGGTAGGATTTCGTTGTGAACGAGTATCCCGACCAGACGCTTCCGAGAGAGGGATGCGAGCACAGCGACAACAGGCTCTCCGTCGGCGTCCCCAGGCCTCCGCTGCTCCCTCCGCATCCTTTTTCTTCCTCTTTGGCCAGGTAAGCCAGCTTCCTCTCCCTCTCCTCCTCGAAGAAGCGTTTCTCTGAGAGGTAGTTGTCACGGCGGAGGGACAGACGCCGCAGGGCTGCCTCCAGATCCTTGCTACCTGGGGTCCCCGGGGTGCCAGGGGGCCGCTTGTTGGAGTCCTCTGACCTGGGGAGGGGGACATAGTTGACAATGTTGCTTTTCAGTGAAGATTTTTAAAAGCTGAATATCTCTTTCTCAGTTCTGTTATTTTGGAAAGCCCAGTTGATAGCCTGAGTGGCATCCCTTCAGGAACTGGAGAAAATGAAGAAGACACAGGAAATAAACAGCAAAGAAAGAACTAAACAACAGAAAATTAGATCCAAACAGAGCCAAAGACTGAAGAGGGACAGAGTGGGTCTGTCCGTACCCATCGCCTGGACTCTCCAGGATACTGCTGCTCCTGTTGTCCAGGATCATCCCGCTTCCCATGTCGCTACCATAGTTGGAGTGCGGTGTGCCCACCCTGCTGGAGCGCTGTGAGGTGAGGCATGATGTCTGATTGGAGCCTGGGATGTTGAGGGGGGAGGGGGCTAGCGATGAACGCTGCTGGCGCATCAGGTTCAGGTTTTTCACCGTCTGGAACACTCGCTTTGGTTGCAGTCTGAGGGAACATGATCACATAAAAGTAGAGCTGAGGGTTTTAATGCATCAGTCCCAAACATTTCGCTATCCAAAACTCTTTATCTACGCTTTCTTTTGAAGCTGAGCCTGTTGGTACCTCTGCTCCTCTACGTCTGGATCATCCATCTGAAGTTCCTTCCTCATGGTGCCCTCTATTTCTGCTGCCAGAGAGTCCTGAAGGGGAAAAAAAGGGATTTTGTAGCTGCTGGGATCGTGGATGTGCTGTGATGGTGACAGACACGTTCATGAATCTGAGCTCACCATCGGGAACAGACCCAGAGAATGGAAACGCCTGGGGGTGCTTAGTGGTAGAGTTTTATTCCTCAGGTTCTTCAGCTCCTCCTGAGCCTCGTGAAGCATCTCCATGCACTCTGCATACTTATCTTGTAACTCTCGCAGCTGGAGGAAGGGAAGAGAAAGAGCAGGAGAGACGAGAAGAAATTGCGAAATAAATAAACAAACTTTGACAACTTGCATGTGTAGTTCTGTCTTCATGAATCTCAAGCACTCTGTGATGTAGTTTTTAGCTCTGGTGGGTTATATTGATATTGTACGTAGTACCACAAGTCTCAAATCATTAAAAATACCCTGTAAACTGCTCCAGAGCCGTTACACATAATACTAAAAAACAGGCTCTTCTGCCAACATGTTTGTTGGTGGGAGCCGCGGTTAGCAGGTTGTGGATTGCCTAACCTCAGCAGTGAGCTGCCGCTGGGCGTCCTTGGCTGCACCCAGGTGCTGAGTCAGCTCCTCATTTTCCACGGCATACTACAAACACGGCAGACAAAAACAGAAATAAAAACACTTTGCTGCATTGCATGAGTAAGACAAACACACAGTAGATATCATAACACTGACACCGGGTGGCTCATACCAGCTTGGCCTTCTTCTGGAGGTCTACTATCTGAGAGAGGAGGTGCGTGATCTCCTCCTGCTGCCTGGAGGCGTCATCACTCTTCCTGGCCAGCTCTTCAGCCAGAGAGGAAATCTGCAGGTTGGAATTACCTGGAAGCAGCAACGGGAGTCAAAAGTGAGTGCCAAAAAGCCCTGCCTCACTTCCTCTCCAGTTAGAAAGAGGTGAACAGATCACACACAGAGCATCATATGATTCCAGTCAGTCCAGTACTCACGTAGTTCTTTGACGCAGTCATTGACAAGTTGCTGCTCTTTTTCCTCATAGGAGATAGTTTCTGTCTCCAAATGACTGGCCTGAAAAAACAGACTTTACTGATCACACTGTAGGCAGTACTAATCATCCAAGTAAGTCATTTCTCTCAAAAGATAACCAGAAGGTCACCCTCAGACCTTTCTAATGAAAGCCAACAGTACTGCAAACAATATCTATGTGCGATGTATGTTAATGTACTTTAATAAATAATGCATGCAAGATTTACTTAAATCGGTAAAATATACACTGCAGTGAATTAACTATTTATAAAAACACTGCCCATGTGTACCTCAGATCGCAGTGATTTGTTTTCTTCCTCCAGATCCTTGAGTTTCTTCTGCAAGGAGTCCAGGGGGAAAAAGGTGGGCGTTGACACATTGGTTTCACGGGGACGCACACTGCAAACACACATGAAAGAGAAACGTGAACCAGCAGGTCAGTCAGTCAGTCAGTCAGTCAGTCATCCATCCATCCATCCATCCATCCATCCATCCATCCATCCATCCATCCAAGTCCACTACTCTCACATTTAAATTCTTCACACACACACAGAAATAGAGATTTATTACAAGGGCAATCAAAAATAATGTTCTAATAAAAGAAAAAAAGCTCAGGAAATGTCATTATCAGCTGTCTAAAATGATGCCACATGCTCTCACATCAGCTTATGAAGCTTAGACTGTCTTAAATGATGAGTGCTAGTTTGCACTGGACTTGAATTTCAGTGCAGAACTACACTGCATAGTATTTTATGCAGAAGGAGAGAAGAGGTGAGTGAGAGGAGACTTACGGTGTGGAGGTGGTGGACTCCCCCTCACTCTCATCAGCAGCGTTGGTGTAGAACTGTAACAGCTCATCTTTCATGGACAAGTCATGACGCAACTGAGACACCTGCGTGTGGAAAAAGACAGGGAGACATGGAGAGAGAGGGTGATTATAACAATGATTTTGCACTCAGACATGCCCCGCCACCAGTATGGTCCTTCAAAATAAGACATATATATACTTTAATTCTAAAGACATTTCCCAAACACGGTCACAGTTGATCACCAAATACAGAAGCTTTGTACCTCCTCTCGTACGTGTTCCACTTGCTCCTCCAGCAGTTCGTTCCTCTCACTGAGAGCTTTGTTTTTCTTCAGCAGCGACTGTCCGATGCGAGCTGCCAGCTCCAAGTCACGCTCTTTCTGCACTGACACAAAGCTCCATTTAGTGTTTCAATCAGGTGAAAACGTTACAGACAGTAAAGGAATAATGCGCTTATTTGCTGTCTTGATGCAAGTTCAGAAGAGATGAGAAGACTGGCAGAGCCAAGCTAACAGTTGCCTGTATGCTAAGCTAACTGCCTGCTAGCTCCCACTTCATAATCAGGAATCAGGAATAAATATGAGAGCAGTATTGCTCTTTTCATCTAACTCTCTCCAAGAAAGCGAAAGAGTCTGATTCCCAAGCTGCAGTTCCTTTAAAAAGGATGGCAGTGCAAATATATCCTCTAAGAATAATGTGTGGGAAGGACACACGGCAATTTAAAACGTGAGGGTTGACTTAAATGCCTCAACCGTAAGGGAAAAGGTGCAATGAGAAGACAACAGAGGGTGACTGAAAGACAACCTAATGTCCAAGGACAACTGTAAAAAGGACACTTGATACCTCAGCCTGTTATTGCCCACAAACACTCCCACCACTGAACTATAATTAAAAGCGTGTTATGAACCTGTGACTGTTTTCAGTAGTCAGGCTGCAATCAATAACAATACTTCTGGTCTTAAAGTGCTACATGCTAATGTGCAAGATCCGGAGGTTCAGCATACTGTTACAAAACTCTCAATAGTGAATATTAATGCTTTGTCGAGCAAGGAGGTGAACTTTTCACAGTTATGGAGGTCAGTGATGTCTCACAGGGTGAAAACCGTTGTCCGGTCTGTCCGTTGATGGTATGACATCTCTGAATGCCATGTTTCGTCAGTAGCTGGATGGCTGGCTGGCTGTTGAATTTCATGATTCATTTAACAGTCCCACTTTTTATTTATGCAGAGGAAGCAGGCTGAGCACTGTGGTGACATCCTGCCTGACATAGATTTGAATATCAGCTGCAGAAACCAGTTTTATGATGCGGTGCCATCAAACCTGTGTTCAGACTATCCCATGATGACGTTTGACCAAAGCGGCTCACAGTCTGTGTACGCTGCTGTCCTTCACGTTTGTTCTGCTTTAACTGATTTTACTCGACATGATCTCACCTCCTCTAGTAGTCGAGTGACAGCATCAATGTCACTGTAGGTCTTCGTCATCTGGCCCACTCTGTCAGCACACAGTACTGCAGACACAAAGAAAAAGTCTCAACAGAAGAGCACAAATTAAGATTACTGAACAGTCAATGTCCTCAATAATAAATCACTCTCTCACACTCAGCTCTCCTTTACTCTTTTATTTACGACTATGAGGTGGCTGAGAATATGTCGCATGAGCTTACAGTGTATTTAGCTTACAGTGTATTTTCTCTATAATGTCTCTAGACTGCTAAATCCAATGGAAACAGCTCGGTTGTAAAAGGTTTTAAAAAGCATGACCCACCTCAACATTATGTAAGATTCTCAGATTTCACACTGTGAATCTGACAAGTGACACTCAAACTCAAATGGTGCCTCCCTGTTCTTCCTGCCATCTCCTTTCTTTTCCACTCTTTTCTTGTTCTTCGCTCAGGAATCAGATTATATTCCTAAGAAGCACACACCCACGTATTGCACCTGATACAGAGCCACCTATTCATTAACCTGCATGCCTTTTGATTCAAGGTCATTATCAGCTCCTGAAAGAAGTGTGCACCTCAGAGGTCAAAATCCAAGCAGGGTCTCGCCGACAGAAGACATCACATACGACTACGTGACATAACATTCTGACAAAAACAACAGTACTATGATGTCTGCTCCTGGAGAGCGTTGTTTTCCTTTGCTTACATTGTTTTCTGAAGTTACATTTCCATTTCCATGCATGTAGATCAAATGTCTTGTGTGGATTATCTCCACAGCATGAGGATGTTAATTTTCGGACAGTCTTGTTAGTCACTTTTAACGCTGTCGGTTGGAGAGAGGTGTGTGACATTACATTGTGTGGATGTGTTACGCCAGCAGACGCAGCAGGATAATATGATGCACGCTATTGCAACACAGAACAGCTGAACTATTTCATCTTCCACACAGATCATTTCACTGTAGCAGGACAAATGTCGTTATCAGGCATCTGTACAACAGTGCTCACTCAGAGGCCTCTCAGGATGCAAAACAGAGCTGGCCAATGCAAAATACATATTTTCATGTCCACGTGCTGCTGGAGCATGCAGACACAGGCCCTCAGCCGGCTGTGCTTTAGTTACGGATATTTCCCATCATTACCATCAATTATTAAACAAGTTGCTCTTCTCTGTTTCAAGATTGAATGAGCATACATGACCCTGAGCCGCTTCACAGAGGTGTTTTGTTTGAATAAATACGTGCAGCTCAACGTGTTTGTCATTAATTTTTACCCAATGCTTCCAAGGCGGCCCGTGATTTGAACCATTTCTCTCTACTTGAGCAAGAGTCTATACTGACTGTGTGCAGGCACGCTAACTGTAAGGCGTCCGCATGCCAACTTTTACTTTTTAGCAATACAATATGTACCATGTTCACCATGTTAGTTTGGCATGTTAGCATACCATCCATCAATGATGTAACCACTTATCATTTGGAGGGGGTCACAGAGGGCTGGACACATAGAGGCTAACACAACCGCATTCATTCCTATAGGCAATTTAGCTTCACCAGTTAAGCTAACCTGCATGTCTTTGGACAGTTTGGGGAAGCCACAGCACCTGGAGGACATTCAAGCTCCACACAGAAAGGACCCATGCTGGGCTAAAGCCCAGAAACTTGTTGCTGTGAGGCGACAGAGCTGAACACTGCACCACCTGCCCCCAGCGTTAGTATACCAACATTTGCTAAACAGCACAAACACTTGTGAAATCTTAAAATTTTGGTGGTGTATTACCAATGTTTTTACTAAATTTCATGGCAATTTATCAAATAGTTATCAGGACAATTCACTCAAGGCCACAAATTTCAACCTACTGGGGGTGCCAGAGGAAAGTTTGGGGGATCACTTAAGTCAGGAGGAGTCATGTTCTGAGGACCATGGGTGTCTGCGCAATATGTCATGACAGTCCTGTAGTCATTTGATCACCAGTAGTTGTTGACATATTCTGTCTGGACCAAAGTGGCAGACCGAGAGATTGGCAACCATAAAACTAGACACAACAGTCATGTGACACACAGACACAGTAAAGACACATAGACATGGCCATGCAAAGAAAAGTGTGTCCTGGCTGAGTTGTTAAGGCACAGAGTGTTACTGAAGGAACAAATCTGCATGAGGATAACCAGGAAATGCACAAACACGCACACAAAATGCACTGCTTGTATCTGTTTGCTATCTGGCTGACAGTGAGATTGTGTATGCACAAGGTACAGCCTGTTTACCTGTCATACTACCTGTGTGTTTGTGTGCTTTGCATTGAAGAGCATGCTGGATTTTTTTCATGGTAACACTCCACCCAAGTGTCGTGACAACATGGCTATGATTTGAGGCTCCTTATCACTTGTACCAAAAATAAAACGGCAGCAATTGTGTGCAATTAGTCATTGATTAAAACATATTAGGACTTCCTGCTCTTCCAGTGACGCCAGGCTCTTACTGATTTACTTTACTAATCCACTCTGGTCATAAATGGGTGGTGATGGTGCAGGCGCAGATTAGAGAAGGCAGCGGCAACCTGGACTGTGCAAAAGCAGGTGTAACTTAATATTGGAAGGTGATCGGGATGTTTTCTTGGTGTTTTATATGGAGAGCAGGTAACCTTAGACAGACATGCCTGCTCTCTCTACCTCCTTCACAGCAGGTATAATGCTAAAAGACCACATGGCCTCTACTGTAGCAGATAAGTTTGGTACCTCCAAGTTTTGAGTTGAAATGTCATTAAAGCTCAGTAAGGACGTATTAGCAGGCTCCTGGCTTTCTGTCTGCTGTGCAGCAGAGGGGCTGATGGAAGCAGAAGTCTGGAGGTCTGGTTCAACAGTCCCCCTGTTGCTACTGGGCAACAGACAACATACAGGTTCAACAACAACAAACAAAAGCCAAGACAACGAGCAGAGAGGAGGCCTTGCTATTTAAATCAACACCTCAGCTTGTGCTGAGCCATTCAAATGGGATATAATGTAATATATGTAATAATGTTATCATTGTGGACCATGTGCTTATTGGACCTGGGTCGATATCAATCTAAATTACCTCTATAAAAACATGTTTACACCACAGTGCCTCATTGCGCTCATGCAGCTCACCAATCATGGTCAGAATTTCTCTTCTATGTATGCATATTTTGTAATAAGACCCCACTTTTGCAGTTTAATTTCACCTGATCAGATCAGAGGACTCTTCTGTTGTACCTGTATGATGCAGTACCTTCACACATCTCTTAAAATGCATGCCCTTCTGTGTCATCATCAGCCCTGTCTGACTACACGAGCTAAAAACCTAAATATTAAGAAATAATCTTTGTGCATTTTGAAGCAAATATAGACGGTACTTAACCCAACACTGACATGACAGCTGGGATAAACACCCGAGCCCATAACATGTCAAATCAGCAGGCAGATGAGCCATGCTGTACTGAGAGCAGATACACTAACATTAGGGACTAAGTCTGCAGGATAGCACCACAGTCCACAGGGGCCAACACGCCCTTTAAAATGTTCCACAAAAAGCCAACGACCCCTCAGAATCCAAAGAAATGCTTAGCTTCAGAACAACTGAGCATGCTAATCCACAGATTAGCCAGAATCAAGAAGAAGAGCACAGCGGAGATGACGCCCTCGATGATAAAGAAGATCATAGACTACCTTCACACAGAACTTGTTGCTCTTCATCCATCTCTTCCTCCTCCTGCTGCTCTGTGCTTCCATGACTGGGAAGACAGACATACAACTCTTCCTCCTCCTCTTCTTCTTCCTCCTCCAGCCCTGTACTTGCATGACTGGGTAGACAGATATATTCCTCGTCCCCATCTGTCTGGTTGAAGTACTCCAGCTCGTCCTCTGTGCCAGCAGCTGGGAGCAGTGCCATCTTCCTCTCTGGCACCATAGGCTAACTGCTAAACCACGAAGTGTGCAGGTGCAATGCCATGGCTCCTGCCTGTGCTGTGTGCATTTGTGGGTGTGGGTGGGTGTGTCTTAAACTATGCATCAATATCTAATCTGTGTGTGGCTAGACGTGAAAGTACTTATCTAACAAAGTGTTCCAAAGTGGATGGGAAGAATGCAAAATATGTCTCTCAAATCCCTCCATGTCAAATGACCGTCGTCATCTTCGTGTGTGTATCCGTCAAGGACCAAATAATGTCTACCGAGTGACTTTCTAAAACTATCATTTGTCTCCTGTGCTAGCTCCGTGAGACATCCAGATAACCTGACTCCTCCTCATGTCGCCTGTGACTGGTCGTTGAATGGCCTACTCTACTTCACCACAGACAGGGGGGTAGATACACACACACATGCACACACACTAACACAAGTATAAAGGAGGTTTTCCATCACCCATTTGAGGTCATAAAACTAGGTTAAAATACATTTAACACAACAGCTAAGAGCATTTAAAATAAGCTGTAATGTTTTCTGCTTTATACTGCCATCCTCAACCTGTCAACCTTTTCCATTTAAAGGGCCGGGATGGTTCAGGCTGGCCCCAGCGGGAGCAGATCAGAGCTGAGAGAGACACCTGTCCCTCAGGTAGCCTTCAAATCCAATAATTTCCTTTATACAACCCCCCCTCTCAAATGATAGTAACTTGGTACATTCCTGTTCAGCCTCCATGGTGACAAAAGGACAGAGTGAACAACAACAGACCAGCACCTGTTTTCAGGGTGGGGCCAGTCAGAGTGGAACCTTTCAACAGGGAGTAACTGTTTTTGCACCCATTTAACCTCCGGCCCATATCACCGGCTGAGATTCATGGGATAGCGAGCTTAGTTTGGTGGCAAACAGTCCCATGAAGGAAAAGATATTCAAAGGAAGCTCTAATATTCATCACACTGTGAAGTCATGATGATGGACAAACATCTATAGAATGGAAAGCCTGTACTGTAACACAGAGTACACTCTCATATCTTAGTACAACTACAACCATTTAAAGTGACTGTGCACCCTGTGTTCTCTATGACCTGCCCAGACACGATGAGAGCTACGATACAATGCTGATTCCATCTTTTACATTCACTTCATTCCTACAGTGGTGACATACAGGAAGTGGATGTTAGAGGAAAGACAGGGCCCAGACCTACTGGCTAAGAGTGCACCCTGCCAAGCAAGGGGTGTGAAGTCCAGTGATTTCTAATCAAGTGAACTGAAGCGAAGGGAAATAGATATCTAAGAAACAACAATAGATATTTAAGCTCAGAAATACTTTAAATACAGAAAAAGCATTTGAAACTACTGCTGTTCCTGCCAAGAGAAAAGACAGAAGTGAGCCAAGCTGACCAGCACGTTCAAAAGGAGTTTCTGGAAAATGGACACAAATGAACGAGTCCTTTGCCGAGCTTCAACTATTAGTGGAGCCTTTGTGAGAGTCTCAGAAATAGCGACAAGTGTTTCCACCCTGTGGCACATTGTGTTTGTTATTCCACTTCAGTTAACCATTCAGTTTGAAAGGCTTCCTTGTAGATTACAACCTTTATCACATCATTTACATGGTTCTGTTGAGGCTGAGTGGTGAAGCATCAACAGGTCTACTGATAGTGCTCAGTCGAAACGAACGGCCATCATGGCTGCTGGTCCATGTATATTTTCATAATCTCTTTTATGACAAGATGAACAGTTGTTACTGTTCATTAAAAGATTATTTAGCACAGTATTTAGTGGTGACGTGTCACGTTGATCAAGACAAGCAGAGAAAACCTGTATACACCGTAATGTAAGCCAATGTCACATGTCCATCTGAGCAGGGTATGACCCATTAGACCCGATCCTTCATAGATGAATACAGGCTGCACCAAAGCGACCCAATTTTCTGCTCATTAGTCACTGCTCAAGTGTTAGAATCACTGTAATTGGTCTTGAAAACTGATGCCAGCTCAGTCCCGTTCTGCATGCTTGAGTAACTCCACTCAGCGGTCCTATGGATGCTATGCTGCAGGCAACAAAGGACTCATGGGCAAACACCACTAAGTGCGTCTTTCTCACTCTCCCATTGCTTTTCTGGTCACATTCACTCTTTACACCCCACTTGTTTTTCCATTTTCCCTTTCATACACCCTCCATCTTTTCATCGGATTGGTTTGTTCAGTCTCTGGGAGCATGTTTTGCACAGGAGTGTAGAAGAAATTTGACGAATTTAAATGAGGAATTTACACAACATCTTCGGCAGTGACCCTGCTGAAGAAATCCACCTGGTTAAGCCATGATTGTCGGCTCTGGCTCAAGGCTCCACATCTC
Source organism: Chaetodon trifascialis (assembly GCF_039877785.1). Lineage (NCBI taxonomy): Eukaryota > Metazoa > Chordata > Actinopteri > Chaetodontiformes > Chaetodontidae > Chaetodon > Chaetodon trifascialis. The sequence goes on from NC_092062.1 coordinate 11,521,938, forward strand.
TCTGCCTGTGTCCTTTGGGCCCCTTGGATTTCCTGCTCTTTTTTTGGCTCAGAAACTGTAGCAACATTACCAACACAGCGACAATGGCCAGGGAATACTATCTGTCCTACGAGCTGACTGAGTTGCACACTAAAATCTAAAATAGTAGATATAGCGTCTCTAGAACACGGCAGGTCACTTCTAAGTAAAGTTAACAAAAGTTCAGATCAAATGACTGAAAGTGTACATGATAAAGTGGAGACAATTGAAAGCTATTACCTATATAGACATGGAAACAAACATCACTTGTTTGAAGCGGTTTTTAGTAGTTTCTAAAACCCCATTGAAATTTAATGCTGACACTAAAATCCACGTGTATTTCCTTGAATCATCCCTCCAACCTCTCACATCCCCACATAGCCGGCCCTCTCCCCAGCCCCAGCCCTCTGTCCTGCTCGCCCTCCACCAAAACAGCCCTTTGTTTTGAATTCTTCCAAAAGTGCCAAAGAATATTTGGCAGGCTGCTATTGACAAGCGGTGGCTTAGAGCAGCATGCAAATCACTGGGCTAAATATAAGCCAACCTATTTCCACATCCCTCCCTTGCATATCTCAGAATAACACCAAACCAGCTGCTTTCTATTTCTGCCTCGACACTCCACCAGAAGATTCATCAGAGAAACTGCACCTCCCCTCTCATTTGGCTATTTGATCATTTCAGCATCAAGCACAGCTGTAAGATCTACTGTCGGTGTTTAGCAGGAAGTCAAAACTGGGCTTGCTGCCGTGGCTAAATATCACTGCAGATGTTTAAGCTGCGCGGCTCACATTGGAGGTGCTGAGCTGTCTCAAACTGTTATGTAAGAATGTCTACAGAGCATCTCTGACACACATGCTCAGCACAGTGCACATAACAACTACAGTCATCTCCCTCAACGCATCAGAGCTTCACGTTGAAACTTCGACCAAAATATGCTACTATCAAAACAAAAAAAGCTGCACACGATGGTAGAAAGATGTACAGAGAGAGGAGGAGGAGGAGGAGGAGGAGGAGGAGGAAGAGTACCAACAGGCTGCTAATACACCATCCACTGCTATAACCTGCTGTTAGTCACACATGTCACATGACCAGGCTCCATCAGTCCTCCACATGTCTTGCCTGTGCGTGCGTGTGTGTGTGTGAGTGTGTGCGTGTGTGTCTCCACAGACAGACACACACGCACACACACACAAGCTGTCGTAAGACACTGGGGTACATTACATAAATGCACATCACTGCACCAAATTCTAGGATCAATGAGGAATTATGTAACTTTTCAGCCATCTTTCATTCATTACACTTATTTGTTCCTTACAGCTTGCTATGTTTTTCACTGCTGTTTTGTTTTTTTTGGTTTAGCCAGTCCCAAGTCCTAATAAAATGGAAAATCACTTAGCTTCCTTTCACTCACTCACTGTGTCACTCAGACAATCTACCAGCTGCTCATATCTTCATCACATATCTCTTCTCACAATAAGCAGTTTTTGCCACCTGTGACTTCTTTGATTCTCTCCAGGTCAGCTGGCATCTCCCTGTTTTTCAGCACACTTACACCCACAGCCAGTCATATAGGCTCCTCCTAAGCCCTATTTTAGAAACCACACTGACTCAGCTGCCACCGAGCACCTGCTCCAACACCCACAGTACCCAGCAGCCACTGCCTGCTGCAGCTTTAACCCTGCTGTTTGTCCAGACCATAACATCCACCCTGATAGTTTCACCTATAATGAACGCCAGTCCACTAGATCACAACCTCTGGGCTGCACTTTGATGGAAAGAAGTCAGTTTAAGCTGACTCCACTAGAGGTTTAGTTGAAGGACAATAAAGGCATTTTTATCATTTATGAGCTCAAGTACCTTAATCCATAATCCATTTTTCTATTATGCTGAGGGGACAAGGGTCTAGCTATTAAGCAGTCTTGTTTAATATCAACCAATCCAGCTTAAATCTGCCACTATCTCTCTTCTCTTTATCCTCAGTGTGAGGACGCATCATAAACCCTTAACAGTGGTTACCAAACAACCTTACAACACATACATGTGCCATTATCAAAGCATATCCAATATTCATGACCTTTGTATCAGAATGAATGGCAGAAAATACATCTTGGTAGATGAGGGGGGAATTTTGTAATCAATTTCTTTATATGACACATCATTTGAGGATCTGATGCACAGTGCAGCCAACAGCTTACTTGTTGTGTAGTTTCTGGTCTTTTTTCAGCTGTCAGTCAATTTTTACAGTTTTAACGAATACACCAAAGTCATCCCTACTGAATATATTTGTATGTCTCCCACAATTCAGTTCAACAGAAAGTACTATAGCTACCTCTTATCTCTACATAGTCAGTAATGTTCATGTCTTTAGTACACAGTAGTAGCAGCAGCAGGCTGTTGTCTTACCATCTGTACACTCTTCATAGTACCAGTCCAGTTCGTAGTAGTCTGCCTTGACAAACCTCTGGCCTCTGGTATGGCCTCGTCTCTTCATCCTCACTGCTCTGACACACCGCTGTATTCTTTCCAATGTCTCAGCATACTGAGCTGTAACATCTCTGACAAATCCAACGTCCCAGCATGCTTAGAGACCAACTAGTTACTGATAGTGTCCGTTAGTCAGTCAGTTAGCGGTCGGTTCTGCTACCCCAGCATGACATCAGCTGGCCCATGGTCATTACTGGTGACAGTCTGCCCATTCCCATCATCTGTCCTTTCTGCCCCACACTCATTAGCAGCAAACCGTCAGCATGTTATGCTCCATATTTGTGCTGGTGCCGTTTCTGGCTGTCATCCTGCCGAACCGTGACTTGCGTTGTGAGTTGTCAGCAGAAAAAAACATTGTCACTTCATTGTGTCCTTTTCTCCATCGTTAATTCCTCACTGTTTCAGCATGCATGTCAGTTGGTCTCATCCGTGAATCTGTCTCTCTGTCCTTTGGTCTCTGTCTCTCTGTCCTTTTCTGTCCATCAGTTTCCCTCAGTCACTCCACAGCTTTAGTAAATGTGCCAGATTCTCTCCTCTCGTGCCTCCGTCCATTTATAGCTTCCATCAGTTTATCTTCCTGTGCTCCTACCAGTTTGTCCTCTGGCTGAGTCCTTCTGAGGTCATACTATAACCACTAGCTTCTCTTGTCTCGCTTTCTGAGCTCAGTGACAGCTCTAGCTCTGCACATGGACCACCGCATCTCTGACAATGACTCAATAAACACAGAGATCCAGAGCCAGCAGCAGCAGCAGTCACGAGTTTTGCAGCAGAAATGATGCTAATGATGACACAGTGGGGAGGGTGGGGTTAGAGGATGCCTAAGCCAATCAGAGAGCCTAATATCACTAGCTCACTCCCGCCCACCATCCGTATGTAAGCGTCTCTCCCTCCTCTCCTCTACTTTGTCCTTCTGTGTGGTTTCTATAGTAACAGGCTCAGACTCCAAGGCCCGAGGCTGAGCAGCATGTAAAAGCAGCACAGCGTTGGCAGGGGTGACGTGGCCTCCCCGAAATGAATGAGCACAATGGGTGTTCAAGGATTGGTCATTTCAGCCGGGGAGCAATGAAACAAGCACATGCAGGGTGCATGGCAGACAGGACCGTGTTGTGTCATCAGGACAAAAGGAAAATGCTAAATAAGGTTCCATTTCAATGATTATATGAGCAAAATTCAACCTCAATCAGCTTGAAAGTGCGAACCGCTTTGATGGCTGCTTTGATACATGCACTAACACAAGGCTAACAGCTATCAGGCTAATGACTCACAAACTGATGCTTACTGAGACCAAGCTGGCTTTAATACGATGCAGGCTAATCAAGTGACTTGCACACAGTTTAATGCTCACGAGCTCAAAGGGTCATATAACTGCTCCACATTTTACATGTGTCATGCAGCGGGGTTACATCAGCCCCTGGTAACACACTCCGTTACATTTCATTATTTGTTATGACTGAATAAATATATTTTCACTAATGGATGACAATGGCATCCATATATTGAAATATATCAAAAAATATCATTAAACCTTCAGGCTTGTTTGCAGTTGCTACACCAAAAAAAAAGATTACATAATACCAAAAGAAGAAAAAAATACTATACTAAATAAATATAAACATAAAAAAAGGAAAGGATGTCTAGATATGTCTCTTTTAAATGACTCTTAATCCACATCCACGACTCATTAATTGTTATTTTTCATATGCTTGTCAATACTCATACACCTGCTACATTATAGCGAGCATGGCGAGGGGAAGATCTATCAATCAGACAGTCTAGTTGGTCAGACATGTGGCTGTGATGTCATCACAACATGAAGCTGCTCTCCATTGGTCAGTTGCCTCCATGCCATCATCTCCTCAAACATGTGTCCTTCTCATGCAGCAGTTTACATACTTCAATAGACCAACGACCGCTTGGGAGATGTAACACAAGTAGCTGCAGAAATAAATGCAGAAATAACATCCGCTACTGTATACGGCTGTTTTCTGATGGTTTGCATGTGCAGCTCTAGTGACACACAGCTTTATGTGCAGGACCCCTGCCCACTCGTGGCCCTCAGGGTGTCAATATCCGGCCATCTGTTTGAGGCAGTAAGGAGCAGCAACATGCCTCCAGCCGGGTGGGAACTGGGAAAAAATGTGTGGAGGATAGAGTTGATAATAAAGCTAAAAAGCTTTATTATGTTGAATATTGAGCAGAACACCCCTTGCAGAGTATCTTATGATGTTTCTTATGTAACACGACCTTGTCACTGCCTCTCAGCCTGGCTGGCTATGATGAACGTTAAGACCAAGGCGACCGTGTTGGCATCAGGCATGAAGGTAAGGTTCCAGTTCTTGGTTAAGCCTATTCATACGATGCTTGATCTATTATTAGAAACAGTTTTTTACCCTGAGTCACAGTTCAAGCAGACTCGAATCAGAGCTGAATTATTGATGGTAAAAAAACCACTTTACGTTCCCTTGGTTTGTCATGTGCAGCGTGTGGACGTGTGCTACGTGAGCCTGTGTGTGTTTATTAATTGTGCACAAGTAGGTGTGTGTGTGTGTGTGCGTGTGTGTGTGTGTGTGTGTGTGGGTGGGGCTGACATAGACGCCAACCACAGGGCAGCTCTCAGTGTGATAAGAGCAGACACGTGCATACAGACACAACAGAGGGCTGAGTGCAAGAGAAAGCACAACATCAACCAGCAGAGAGTGAAAGAGAGAAGCATCAGGTATGTTTGCTGTGGCAACCACGACCAGCTGTCGCACTCGCACTCTGATGGGCAGATGGCCATCTCTCTCTCTTTCTCTCTCAAGGTCAGTATGAATCTTAAATCTCTCACCTCTCGAACTTAAATCTTCATTGTCACTCTCTAAGAACAGCTTCCTAAAGGTTAAATCCAGAAAGTTTGGGGGTGATAATATTTACAGAGCGGCAGTAATACCAAGCACAACCAGTCTTGATTTGTCTGATGTGGGATCACGAAACACTTAAATCCTCAGATTCTTGCTTTAATAGAATTACCTTTCTGTATTATTAGAGAGTCAAACTCTCGTCCCATCATCATCCTATCCAGAAGAAAACTGGCTACAGTATGTCAGCTCAATCAGCTAAATCAACAGCATGTGATGAACTTACAGAAGTATTTGAGGGTCTCCTCTATCTGCTCATTGGTCAGGTCGAGGGCAGAGTCGGGGTCCACCAGTGGCGTGTGCAGCCAATCATCTTGCTCGTAGCCGAAGATGGTGTCGGCCCTCAGCTTGTAGACTGGCAGCTGTTCCTCCAATAAGCTGATAATCTCAAGCTCCGGCAAATCCGTATTGTTACACACATCTGCAGAGAGAGAAAGACAAGCGCTGTAAAGTATTCGTTCTTTTCTGACGCAATAAGTATCTTTAAAGTCATGATATAAAGTAGAAACACTCCATAATTGCAGTAGAGAGATATTATGTCTTCAGCAGGGATGAAGTTTTACTGCAGCAGTGAGCCAAACATGTGATCTCTGGGTTATATGTAACAATTTAGATTAGAGATCCTCTCCTCATTCATAATCCATCCAAACAACATTTCATCAGGCCATCAACAACTGAAAGCACAGGATGCCCTCTAGTGGTAATTTGAGGAAGTAAGCCACTGCTCCTTGCATTGACTGTGAAGCACTCAAAAATGGAGGCCAACTGAAGGTCAGGTTCATTTGTGGCAATTTGCATCTCCAGTTAAATTCATCAGACGCTGACTTGGGTTGGAGCTGTACAGTTCATCCCCCTGCGACACATGTAAATAAAGTCCCATCCACCTTCTCTGCAATACCGATTACCCCAGAGGATAGTAATGTCTAATTTGTGTTTATATTAGGAGGCTTTATCAAATTCTCCTGTATTTACTTCTATCTGTGTAGCTAACTGATGGAGATTCAATAATTATCTCAAAGGCACTTCAGAACAGCAACTGTACACGTTGTCTAGGAAAAGACATAGAGATAAAACAAGGAGAGATACTTGAAGAATCAACACGTAAAGACAGTTTTTTAAACTCACAAACGTACGACTACAGAGAAAATGTTCTATTCACACAAATCAAACAGCTTTATCCCCGTTGGGGGAAAAAAATTCAATAATTAAAGACCTGCAACCATTTATACATCACGGTAAGTCTTCTTTGACATGGCAGCTAAACCGGTCTAGAAACCTTCTGCACCTCCTTCACAAAGTCAACAGCAGCCTCCACCTGAAAACCACTGAGTCAACCAGAGAGCCACATGTGAGCGCTGCTGTAGAAAACTCAATGACCTTACCTAAGCGCTCAGCTATGTGCCTCCCTGTTTACACATCAGTTTCGTGTGCTATTAAAAGGGGTCATCCACTTAGGACTCCATTAGAGTGCCCAGTCTCTCCGTTCACACCGCATTGAGCTTTTACTCACTTTTTCTAACAGCAGTGTGGAAATGAGAAGCTCTCGGACAGACAGAAGTAACGCAGACAAGAGAATTAACATACAGTAAAAATACAGTCCTTTGTTTCTCAGCCTCCCTCTATTTCTGGCTCCGTCTCTCCCTCTGCTGTCTGTCTGTCCGTCTACATGCACGTCTCTAACAATGCTGTCTCTCACAGCTTGCTAATCCAGACTGAAAGACTGACTGTGCTGAAAAGGGGAACACACACACACACACACACACACACACACACACACACACACACACACACACACACACACACACACACACACACACACACACACACACACACACACGCATGTTGTGTTTATATCACTTGTGGGGACATTACATAGACTTACATTCATTTCCTGGAGCCTTACCCTTACCCTAACCCTAACCACTATCTGCCTATTCCTAACCCTGTACCTAACCTAACCTTACCTAACCCCTAACCCTATCCTCAGTCTGCACCCTGAAATTTAATGATTTACTTTAAGGGGACCTGCATTTTGTCCCCATAAGGGAGGTCAGTCCCCACAATGTGACTGTGTAAAAAGATTTTTGTCCCCACAACGTGATAAATACCTGTTCACACACACACACACACACACACACACACACACACACACACACACACACACACACACACACACACACACACACACACACACACACACACAGTCGTGCTTCCATTACTTTTGGGAACATTACATAGACTTACATTAATTTCCTGGAGACTTACCTTAACCTTAATCTAGACCTAATCCAGGTCTTCACCCTCAAATGTAATGATTGGAATGATTCATTATGGGGACATGCACATTCTGTCCTCATAAGGAAAATGAGTCCCCACAATGTGACTGTGTAAACATATTTATGTCCCCACAACATGAGTAATATATGTAGAAACACACAGACACACAGCAGCTGGGGAATCATTCAGTAAGCTCAGCCAATGAGGTTTCAGCACAGAAGCAAGTACTGAACTGCAATTCTTTCCAACGCCATTAGGAAAGGGACATTTTACCATTTACCATAATTTAATTTTTTGTATAGTAGTGAAAATAATAATAATAGTGAAAGATTCTCAGTAGGCGAAATATACAGTACGGCAGCAGACAGCTCCAAAAAAGTTTGACCTGTCTTTCTTTGTGTTCCATAGTCATTGTATTTTATTCTTTTTCACTCAGATTTCCATTAGTGTGCCTGTGAAGCCACATAAAGTCTGCACTAACTCTCTGATCAGAATCACAAGATTTCTCTTCTGGACTGATATGAAAAATGGCCAATGCACTCCAGCTCCTACAACGAGCACTGATAGGATGCAGATGAGGATAATAATAGCACAAACCCGTCGGTGCTGTGTGTGCTGACAAAAGGTCAGTGGAGACAGTAAAAAGTGTGTGTGCCCATATGTATGTCAGATTTGGTCGAACAAGACAGGAGAGTGTTTTTTCTTTTTGTCAAACCAATAGAGAAACTTTGCATGAACGTATTCACAGGTCTCTAACAGAAACTGATGCTAAATAAGCTTCAAAGAGCGGAAAAAAGTTTGCCATGGCGACTCAAAACACAAAGTCAACAGACTGTATGTGCTCAGCGTCGATGACCTCTGTTCTCCATTGCTGTTGCTCAGAATTTCCTTAGAGACAATGAACTGCATCACATGACATCGTCCACAGACTACCAGTAATGAGCAAAACCAGAACTGTATGTAGCAGAGGAGTAACAACACTTATTTTTCACCCTTAATACTAAATAACAAATGAAAAGACCACCGTATAGAAACCATTTAAAGTTTCAACTTTGCTCCATTAGATTTGGGAGAAGTTCAAGTCCTACAGTCGTATGTAAATATAGACTGCTGGCACACAGAACACAACCTGCAGGGTCACACCAACATTAGCTGGAGCTCGTAGCCACCAGAACGCGAAAGTTCAAGTTCAAATGCAAGAATAGGCCACTGCCACACTGTCACACCGAGCAATAAACACAGCAACATGTGCAGAGGGCACCGAGTCAGAGAGGCAGAGAGTGTCAGAAACAGATCATCCTGTCGCTATGGAAACACAACGATAACAAAGGGCAATTACACAGATCCAAAAACAGTCAAACTGTGACAAAACCATAAAATAAATGAGGATAAAGCAGATGTGCTGGTGTTAAAACAGAACCTGCCACAGGCACCAACACAAATACTAGAACTAACTGACTGAGACCCAAAATTAGGTCATCAGAGAAGGGGGGTACACAAGCACATGGGCTGCGTTCAAACCCCCCAAACATGGTAGTTGGTGTGGATAAGACTTTAGAAATGTTGCCAAACAGAATAGGACAAATCCAAGTGCAAAGCCTCTCATGTCAAACATGGCTGCCTCCTGCAGGCTATGACAGTACAGGACTGCCACTTGTGGCCAAGAGACAGTTAAAAAGCCAAGCTTACAATGAACGTAGTGTACAAACCCCGAAAAACAATTCATTAAACTGTCGGAATGGAGACAAGGCAGGGTTTAAAGTTTGTGTTTTTCAAGGTTCGGCCTGAGAAAGATAAATAGTTAACTTGGAAAGGCAAACCTCTGAAGCTCCCTCCACTGTGCACGAGAGAGGAAACAGCTGACTGATTCACAGATAGACCGAACGAAAGACAAACAAAGGGAAGATATAGACAGAGGCAGGGAGAGAAACGCTGTCCAGATGTTAGCCGGCCAGTCAGGAACTTGACTAGAGCCCAGTGGAAACTGGTAGAAAACCGTGCTGTGCACAGTGTACTCACTCATGGTGCCTGAAGACCGACAACCACCAACTCTCCTGCCCTCCAATCACATTTTCCACTGGACCACGAGAAGGCAAGGTCGCAAGAAATAACACAGAGAGGAGAGCGAGAACGAGCGTTGGGAGGGTGAGAGACAGGAAGAACGAGAGAGAGAGAGAGAGAGAGAGAGAGAGAGAGAGAGAGAGAGAGAGAGAGAGAGAGAGAGAGAGAGAGAGAGAGGGCTAAAAGTTTTAGAGGACGGCACCGGGTGGAAGAGACAGCAGAGAAAGAGAGGAGAAGAGGGAGGAGTGAAGAGGAGAAGAGACCCGAGCCAAACTGGTTCGTCATGCCTGACATGCCAATGACAGCACATGGACCGCCCCCTCTTCCCCCCCCACCCCCTCCTCACTGTGACAGCCAACAGACCCAGCTGGACTCTTCCTACAAGCTGCACTACCTAAAAACACTTTCTGTCACGCTCCAGCATAAGCACGCTGCAGGTAACAGCAGTCCTGAAGCTGTTTTACCCCAGCAGACTCCTCCTCTGCATCAAACTCTCACATGAGGCCTGAGGAAAGACGCTGTGTGATTAAGGAGAGTACACGCATGTATAAAACATGCAGAACTATCAGAGGAACAAGTCAGGAAGCAGATGTAGGCCCGCTGCAGCAGTCAGTGTGGCCTGTACAACACGAGCAAAGCTGCAGCAGAGGAGCAGCCAAAAACTCACTCAGGGTGCTTTTCATGTAATCCCACAGATCCCAGAGGGTTTGGCACCGAATGGCACCTGACAGGAGGGAAAATGTCCCTAAGCTTGTGTGTAAAGGTCTTATACTAATCACTTTAGAATTACTGGTTGCTACACTTCCTGTTAATTTGACTGGTTAGGGTGTTTAACGAGTAGCTTAGATGTAAACAGCACTATGATGTACAGGATCAACGTTTCTATCAGTTTTTAGTAACCGACTTTGGCAAATTATAATCTACTGACACATAGAAGCAGTTTTCCCCATCGGAGCCATTCAATCAAATATCAATGCTGCACAACCCTGTCCAGAATTAGACTGGGCTTCAGTTGAAAGCCGCTGCTTCACGCACATGAAATACAAGAGCGTACGCCAACGTGGTCAAATATCACTGACAAGATCCATGTGCTGAACCAAGGTGTTCAAATGTCACCCACTGTAAATCTGCAGCACTATGTGTATGTCGTACTTCACTGACGTGTTACAATTACCACTGATCCTCCGGGTCAGGGTGGAAGCACAGGCTGAACGCAGATGTAAATTTCAACCGCAATAAATCCTAACAAAGTATAAAGACTCAACTTTAAACAGGAAAAAGAAATAACAGAATGGAGAAATATTATGATCATTTCCTAACATTCGCCCGACGTATGAACTGCACCACTTACATAAGAACAACTGTCTACTCTGGTATCAGAATTACATTAAAAAACTTGCCACTTTGAGTCAGCAGGCTGAACATAATGTGACGACTGACAGGGATTATTTTGGTACAATTCTCCATAGTTTTCTTTTCTTTTTAAACATCCTTCGCATTCTGCCTTTAAGTGTACACTATATTTAGAATATTTTCCCTGTTTGACCTTGCTGTCACACTGTCCTTTCCAATGGGAAACTGAAGACGTTATATCACTCATCTATGCTCTTTTCAAAGCCACCAGACATCTTGAACAAAAACAGCAATTTTACTCGACAGAGTACGGGCGTTGCTGGTGTACCGCTGCCTCTATCGGTTAGTTTGTTTGTGTTATTGTGCCACTTCAGTGTTTTAAAGGGTTAGTTCGGATTCACTGAAGTCGCACAATAACACAAACAAACTGTCAGATTGAGGCAGCGGTACACCAGCAACACCTGTATTTTGCCAGGTAAAATTACTGTTTTTGTCAAAGAAGTTTGGTGGCTTTGGGGAGAGTGGCATAACAGCGTGAGTTTCCCTTCAGAAAGGTCTGGCTGACGGCAACGTAGAGCACTGAAAATATTCTACATATAGTGTACACTGCTTCGCATCCTCCATCTGTGTGCTGCTGCTGCTGCTTCTCCACACTGGGGGGTGTGCGGACCACCATATACTGTAGGTAACACAGTCGCTATGTTAATGTTTTTAGCTTACGTCTGACAGAGCCCAAGTCGACGACGCTTGAAGGACAGGTTGCTCGGGGTCAACAGATTCAGTCTCATGTTGCTTGGCTCTGTCTCTGTGTGTGTGCACGTGTGTGTGTATGTGTGTAAGATCATGCAAACGGTGAACAAGAACCAAGAGCATTACAGCACAATGGATGTCCTCGCATGCCGTGATTGGATCTGAGTCAGGAGAGCAGACTCAGCAATTTGGATTCTACTCTTGTTTGTCCACTTACATAACTTCACTCAAGTTCTCTGTCCTCCGTCTCCTGCTCGTTTGTTCCTGATCTCACCCTTCTCACCAAGCATCCCATAATTTCACAGTTACTCAACTCTTTACATCACTGCTGGCTGGTAACCACGGAGAATTAACCTCACGCCCAGGAACTGCCCCATGGCGATGAGCTGCTCTATTCAGCTCTTTGTGCTCGTTCATCCTCTACACACACTGAAATCATACACACACACACACACACTCCCTCACAAACTCCCTCTTGGCAAGGAAGTATTCAACTAGAGGCTTAGGCAGGGAGATGTGCCGGACACAGGCATGAGGGACAGGGACAGGAGGAAGAACTTTAAATGTAACAGATTTCACATGTAACTTTGAATAGAAAGTTATGTTTGTTACAGTAATCCTATCACACCAGCAGATGGCAGCACTGACAAGACCTCCTCAACTGTCCTGCCCTTGAATGACTTCAGTGTTGAAGACACATGACTACAGTAGATATTACCACAACATGTCTTTGCATGGCTGCTGTAGCTGATGACATTATACTGCACTCTGCAGTGTCCTTTCACTTTGTCCTCCTCCTGCTTATCTAAGAACGGTTGAGGTGAATGCATGAAGAAGTCATCACTAATGTACTGATCAAGTGACCATAAAAAAGTTAGCACCTCCTCCCCATGCCGGGACCTCACAAATCTACAAGTACGCGCAACATTCAGCTGCTGATTTTCCTGGAAAAACTCTGGCATCATGGTGCAAAAGTCAACAAGCCATCCCACAGCACTGCAGCTGTGGGATGTCAGACTTTTCCAAAATAATATGTAGTAAGCCACCACCACAGCTGAGAGGTGAAACCAGTGTATTCAAATGAAGTTCTGCCCCAAGAAATCAGTAACCCATGTCAGCTTCAGTCAAAGGATTACCATCTGTGTCAGCCTTCACTGTGCATGGCCTCATCATGGGCTTTTCTCCCCACTTGGTTAACTGACAACTCTGAAATACCTCCACTTGTGAATAGTTATCGGTTTGTATGCTGGCCCTGTAATAGACTGATGCCATTTCCAGGGTTTAACCAGACTCAAAAGGCAAGAGCTTGTGAAAGGATAAATGAACGGATGAACAGTAGAGCCAAGTTTCTGTAGTGTTCAAGGTGAGAGAGTTCATCAGGGGCTCCAGATATCTGTCTTCATGGCTGTCGTAGGGTAGACGATGAAGGGACTTTGGTGATAATACAAGGAACTGAGATAATGGTTGTGGGTGGGAGGGTGTGTACACTATAGGAAAATACAGGAAGGGCCTGTTCCTGTTGTTTGAGTGTATAAGAACTGCCACAGTCTGCTGACTCTATAGTCTGGTGCTGTGCTAGTGCTTGCCCACCCTTATGGCCTTGTGTGGCTTTCAGCCAGCTCCTTTTCTCCTCTGCTGGGCCCATTCCTAACTGTTCCTCAGGGGCCTAGGCTCCTTATTAAACAGTGGCTTAGCACTGTTGTACTCAACAGTGAAGTCTCATCACAAGAGACACAAGATTTTGTGTTGCACTCATCACTTGGTGTAATGGTAATGCACTGCAGCGCTGCAGTCTCAGCTCTGTCCAGTCATAAAACCATCATTCTCAAAGGTTTGTCCGTCGTCAGGTTTGGTTTCCAGGTTGGAACGACCTTAACTGCTGCACGATTAGCACTGCGTGAAAAACCTGGAATCAATGTCCATTAATATTTTATGTGTTATCACTTCAGTTGTTAAAAGCGTCTGCCAGATACTCGGTCCAGACGGGCGCATTCAGACTGTGAAGAGGAAGAGAGATGCAGCACAGCACAGCTACAGGCTGACCACAGGAGACAAGACATTAGTGTCTCTCTGCTCCCTTGGAGAGACGGATGAGCAGAGAGAAAAAAGAGAAGGGGAGATGAGCGAAAGAGTTGACAGAGGCGGTCCGCTGGGAGCTCTTTACACAGGCTGGCTTCTATACAGGCCCGAGGTCCCCTGGAGCTGCTTCACTGACAGGATGTGACATTAGAAAGGGGTCAAAGAGAGGGACTGTTTCTCACAGCTCTACATGCCTCACACCATCTTCCTCAGCCTGCACTGTTCTGTCAGCTTATTCCAAAAAGCTTTAGAGATTGGGGGGCTGTTACTACTGTAAACCTTTAATTAGGGTCACTCTGATGTCTTTGACTCATACCCTTTTATTGACTCAGATGGACATTTCTGAGGAGAGCTTTTGCGACAGGTGAATTACATATTAATGCATCGAGTGCTGCTTCATCGCTGCCAAATGGATTCCGGTAAGTTTTGTCTACCTATGGTTATAATGTATGCATGCAGCATTACCAGTAATGGTCTCTGCATCTCTGTAGGTGGCTGTGAACTCCTGGAGTGCAGCTGACAGACTTGCTTCACTGACATACTCCTCCTCTTCCTCCTCTTCGCCGACCGGTCGGAGCCCTGGGTCGTGGAGCCCAGTTGCGTGTTCGGGAGACTGCGCGGGGGGCGGGGCGGAGGAGCAGGTGTGGGGAGGCGAAGTCTTCGGGTCCAGCTTGGCGCCGAGTGGTTACCGATTTAAAACATGACCAGCCATGGACAAAGGCTGGAATGGACTGGAGGGGACAGAGCAGGTCAGGATGCTTGTGCACAGGACAGGTGGGAGTCCAACCAGAACCAGAGAGCAGACTCGAGGTCATTCAACGCATGTCTGAAAGAAAAAGGGAAGACACGGGAGGAGAAGACTGCATTTTTAATTTGCATTTACAAAATATGCATTGTATAAACCCCCCCCCCAAAAAATAACAGTAATAATAAAGTTTATCATACAGCGATCTAGACAACACACATTTCTCAGCCACATTAGTCTGAGCAGCCCTATTTATAGACACGGTGTCACACTCATCTGCATGTCGGCTGACTGGTTCATGCTCAAGTGTAGGTAATTATAGACACGACTGCACTGTGGTATCAGTTTAATGGGTGCATAATCGAATCGAATCGAATCCAAAACAACATCCCTGAAATAAAGCTCTTTAAGAGCGGACCGTGCTGTGTGTTTAGAAAGATGTCAAGTCTACTGGGGGTAATAATGGTCATTATTTGTAGCACTGGATCGGACTGTTTTTTGTCAGCTGGGGCTGCAGCTAATGCTTATTTTCGTTATTGATTAACTCGCCAATAATTTGTTTGATTAATAGTTTCAACCTTTGTCTTTAACAGTGAAAAATACCCATCGCACCTTCCTCGAGTCCGAGGTGGAAATGCTAAAATGTCTTGTTTTGTTTAAACAGTGTGAAACCCAAAGATATTCAGTTTATGATGATATAGTATGTGACAAAGATGAGCAGCAAAGCTTCTTATTTGAGAGCCTGCAACTTCTACAGAGAATATTTGGGATTCATGGACTTCACAGAAGCATCAAAGTGATGCCGTAAACCTGAAGAGGTGTATGATTCAAGAGCAGGAAAAGATCACAGACAGTATAAACTACGTTCAGGGAATAGCTGGACATCTATATTAACTACACTCTCTAAATACTGTAAGTGAGACTCAATGAAAAGAACAACCGACAGCAAATATATGTCAAAGATACAAAGATGCAAAAAATAAAAACCTAGCTGACAAGCTGAGAGGCGAACAACAGCACAACACAATGACACCCCTCAGCGGGCTGCCAGCCCAGCGCTGAACAGGAACTTTCTATTAATAGTCTTCAAAACACACACAACCCTCAAGACAAGCTGCTCGATATGTACACCTCAGCTCCCTCTCTGTGCTGATTAAACGCACAGCTGTGGTTTCGGTGCACCGCGCCCTCCTCTACGCTCGGTGTTCACCGCGCTGCGTTCATCCCCACTCATCTCCACTCCTCACTATCTTTCTTCGTCCACCACAGCCTCCTCTTAAGACGAGATACTGAGTCAGATCCCGGTGCCTTGTGGGAAGAGCTATTTAGGTCACTCAGTTTCCATAATTCAGGACGTCCAAATGCCCAAACATTGTTGCTAATGACAACAAACCATACAGTCAGTGCAGAACATATAACAGGCTGCCATGACGTTGCGATGACTGAGGTTTTCAGGGATTTGAACATCTAACCTGCCTGCAGATCAAATCAGGATCACAGAAGGTGACTAAACAAAAAAATAATGAAAAGTCTTCATAGCCAGTGGCCTGAATGAATGACGTCATTGTAACTGCAGTAATGCTGAGCAAACAGTTTCCATGTTAACGTTAAGCAGTACCAGGATCAACAGAGCAGGGATCTTATGAGTTATGGTCATAACAGCCTCAGCGTGTGCCCTCCAGCAGGGCTCACAGTGACAGGGTTGGGTTGAATTTCGAGGAAGTGGAAGATTTCTATGGGCTGATGGAGCCGGCGATCAACACAATAGTAACTGCAATTTCCCTCCAGGGGACGAGGTGTGGTTTTCCACCTTCTTTAAGTTTATTTTCTCGACATTCCGATTTCAGGTTTTTGCAGTGTTTGCTCAACACGTGTTCAGTTTTACATGCAGTTTTTTATGGGCCCTAGCCCAAAGGACATGTTAGGTTTGATGCAACTTATTTCTTAACAAGAAAAGGGCACAGCGAAGCACAAGCTACATTCAGCAGGGGATGTAATCAGTAGGAAGAGCCAACCAGAGGGCCTGTCTTCAGGCCCCTGGCAGCCTCTCTCTGGTGATACCAAATCTAATTCTGATTGAAAATTCAGGTGAATGCCCTGCGGCAAGTCCTCGGGGTGCAGTCGGCTTTTATCCTTTTGATTTCATTTTAATTTTGCCGCTCTGTTGTTATTGTTGTGATCAAATCACAAGGAAGGAAATCACTAATTACAGTCCCACTTGCTCTTAATGACCCCAAAAATGGCTGAATGTCCATTACTGCACAGGCAGAGTGTTGATTTGTAGTCCAGCGTCATGGAGAAGACTGTCAAACAATGCTGTACCCCTCCCACTGATGATTTCTCAATGCATTGTGTTAATGAGTAACCCCTGACTGTGCTTTACACTGCAACGATATGGACATTGCAACACAGACCACAAGAATTCATTCTCAGCTCCTACAAGAAACCAGAGTTGCATCAGACAAACTTCTATCAGTCACTAAAATCATTCCCTCCACAGCTAACATCCACCCTAACGACAGCTCAGTGGCCTGAGTGTTTTGTTGCTGCAAGTGAAGTGAGGTTCTGCTGTTAAGGCAAAATTCTGTATGTTTGTATCTTCACGTAACAAATGATGCACACGTGCAACCGTTTCCTGCCATGTCATGCCACCAAGCCATATGTGTTAACCTGCCTGCAACAGTATGCCTGATGCTCTGCGGCAGGTGTGACAGCAGCACCTCAACTCACAATAGTACTGAGGTGTGTGTGTGTGTGTGTGTGTGTGTGTGTGTGTGTGTGCAGCTGACATGCAAATCCTCTGGATACTGTATGCAAAAACAGATCTACAGTCTATCCTCAGCGACAAATACAGATTTAATAAGAAAAGCCGCACATTTAATGTAATAATAGAAATGAATGAAAGTGTAAAGACACACTAACTTGTAGATTTTTGTGCTTTTTGTGTCCTCGTAGAACAGTTACAGCACTGTTTCCACATTTATTCCCTTTTCCAGGATTATGATTAATCCTCTGTTGATTAATCCTCGCTGACTGTTTTGCCAAATATAATTCTTCCTAAAAACAAACAAACAAACAAAAAACTAGCCTAGCTGCAAACTGAGTGACTAAATGATTGATATTATGCAATTCCCACAGTGAACCATCTGTTGTTCAACTGCCAGCCACAGTTTGGTTTGTCCTGATGTTGCAGTCGGCGCAGGGCAGCAAAATCATTGCTAAGCATCTTATTCGTCAGCCTGTGAGCTAGCTGTTTGCGGCCAGTTTGCCTGAATGTTTGCAAACATTAGCCTGCCTACTGTTGGGTACTGTGCCAGTCAATACATCCCCTCACAAAGCATGCCTCTGCAGCACCTTTCAGCAGCTGAGTGCGGAGGTTTGTCCTTGCTAGAGGGGGTTTCCTTACTTTCAACAGCTGATCATTTAGAGCACTTTGACATGGAGCAGTGCTGGTTCCCATCTGTGTAATACGTGTGTGTGTGTGTGTGTGTGTGTGTCCTGGCTGATGGAATTGAGGACATGCTGATGGATAAGTGTTTCAGTGATCCCCTCTCTGTGAACACATGCTGTCAGTGACTGGCTATAAGATACAGCTGCAGCACAGGAAACACTGCCTACACCATAAACAACTTCCTCTGATTGTTCTGTGCTTGGGGGGGGTGGCAGGGGTCAGGAATCTCCAATCAGCTTCAAGACATATTATAGAAAATCTTTCTGTCATCTTTGAGAAAACACTGCAGGACTGCATCCGTAAGTTCACCATGGTGAGAAGACAAACGTGCACAAATCTGCTGCCATACAGTCAACACTTATTAGGAGCTGACAGAAATCAGGTGAGTAGAGTAAACACTGCAGTGTCATCACTATCCTGTGTACAGAAACGTCTTAATTACACAGCAGCCATGTAGAACACAGAGCGCCGGCTTCTGTTTGATTAGACGTCAATAAGCTTTTGTTCTCAGTCTCAACTTAACTGGTTAAAATCTGACCTCAAATTTTAGCTTGAGTGGGTTGAGTTTCATTTTATCACCCATTATTTTCTCCCTCATCAGACGATGTGAACGTCCCCGAGTCTCGCCTGCAAATTCAGTGAGCTTACACTTGGTCCCAGATCGGAACAAAGCAAAATATGGAGTGCAGATCAAAGTGATCTAGTTATAAGGAAAACATTTGCATAAATTTGCAGTGAGCGGTATCTGCTGAGTAAAACTGTTCTTGCGGATTTAAGAACGATGTTTTTAAAATGAGAAAACCTCACAGACATTCCAACATCCAGCAAGATGTTTGAGCGAGGCTGTAAATGAAGGTCAGACCAGGCTGAGGCCCATCCTGTCAGCCACTTTGTGATCAATGGATCCAATCAATACTCCAATATCCGCTGCTTGACCAGGAATACAGCCAGTGACAGTCAGGATATGTACTCAGGAGTGCTGAATTGATTACCCTTAAATAAAAAAAAACAGATGAAACAACACATAATATAATAAAAACCTTTAGAAATGAAACAAAAGACACAACAGATAATACAAAACCATTAATTAGCTGCTTATTAGCATGCATATTAGCAGCACACTGGCTCTTTATTCATCATCATAAAGCACTCATTAATGCCTTATTCGGGGGGTTAGGGTTATTCAGGGCTAGACTGCAATTCATGTACATCAACTTCCTTCAATAAGCAGTAATTAGAAGGTTATTGAGGGAAAACTCCAAGTTTTTGACCTAGTAGTTGTAGAATATACTATCCAGGATAAAGCACAAAGATTTCAAATGACTAAAAAGACCAACATGCTGCTAATATTCATGCAGGTTAAGCACTACCTGTCGTTAGTGTGCACACTTACTGGTTCGCTCATGGCAGGGCGGTTATTGAGAGAGAGGAAAATTCAGAGGAAGAAAACCCTTGCTGCGCTTCACTATCACTTTTCCTGGCTTTGACGTTCATGAGAAACTCACTCGCTCATTAACATTCAGCCTACACTGACTTCAGCCGTGCAGTCACTTTTTTCTGAACTGATGTTCTACACTTAAAATAGTCTTCTGTGCATGGAGCTCCAGAGGGCCCCTTAACAAACACACACGCACGTACACACACACACACACACACACACGCACACGCACGCATACACTCTTTAAAACTCAGATCCGCAGAATTACTTGAAGATAGCAGCAGTGAGGGAAATGAGTGAAGACTTTTTAGGAGTTTTTGCCTAAATTTACACATCACATTTATCCAATTTTACACCACTGCAAGGTCGCCATGCTATTGTGTTGCTGATTGACATGCATGAGTCAAGATATGCTGCCGTTCTTGGCTCTAAATACTATATAAACTAAATACTAAATACTAAATACTGTATGAAACAAGTAAGTTTGAGCTTTGCAAGACAAACAAAGGAAAAGCAGTATTTTGCTTCATAAAATGTTGCCCCTGCCCAGTTAGCTAGCTTAGCTTAGCCCCAGTGTCGCATGTTTCGAGTCTTCAGTCGGTGGAAAGGCTGATAATCAAGCACTTATCTGTACATTTGTTCACAACACTTCTCTTTTATGACGTTTGTTTCATTGTATGAGGGCGCAATGACAAAAAAGACACCTGCCCCAGGTGTTTTCCCTTTCACTAATTAGATGTCCTTTCTCAGGGCGTGTGGGTGTGTACACTGAGCTTGATTGACAGCCCTCTCTCACACGCCACAGCACCTGCGCCCGACTACAACAGTAGTTACAAAGCACACCTGCTCGGTGCCACTGAGCTTACTGCATCACTAAAGCATGTTTGAATACTTGCAGTCTCAGCGATGTGATTGGCTGACCCCTTGATACCATTAGTCTACACACAGTCTCAGCTCAACTGTCTTCACAGGAAGGAAAGGCAAAGAGGAAGACAGAGAGAGAAGTTAAGGTGAGATGAGTAGAAGGAAGCTGAATTAAAGACCGACAAGTCACATGATCAGTCAAAGGAAGTTGAGACATCCTTTCCGAAATCTTTGAAACCCCTTCATGTAAAGTCAGAGCTGACTGAAGAGTGCAGTGCTAGTGAAAAAACAAAGAGAATGGACTTTATTCTTCATGAGTAAAGTGGCGTGAAGAGGGGCTGGGAAGGGAAGGTGGAGGGAGGAAAGAGACGAAAGAGGAGAGAGAGAGAGAGAGAGAAAGAGAGAGAGAGAGAGGGGTGGAGGAAGAGAGGGAGAGGTGTAAGAGAAACAGGTGAGTGGTCTGTCATTCACAGTTGATGTCCTACGAGGCAACAGGAGGGCAGAGAGAGAACAGAGCAGAGCGCAGACAGTCAGAGAGCCGTACATGGTGTTAGGCTGCTGGGCCTGAAAACAGTCTTCCTCAAGCCCTCAGCCTTCAGCTCTGTCGACACTATCATGCAGCCCGGCAGCCAGAAACAGCTCCAGAGTGTAAGAGTCCTGATGGCTTTGTTTTCTACTTATCTGTACCATAAATGTGCTTTGCCACACGAGGGAAGAGGAGGACTGGCTAAAGCAAGCTTCTGCCAATCACACCGGGAAACTGAAATTCAATATAAGAAGCTGCGAGTGACTGCAGTACTGTGTGGAAACTGTCTGATGCAGTTTGATCCTTGTACGTTACAGATATGAAAGTCTGTCATGGGGCTGAGTCTGACACGTTTCGGCGTGATTCACCGGGACCTGAAGTCCATACGCTTCACACAGATCAGTTCACTGAACTGTGACAATAAAAATAACTTGTTTGCAGTTTTACACGCCTTTTTTCCCCCAGCCGTCATCCAGAACGCTGTGGTGAGCTGTAACACACCAAACTGCATCCACATTATTGTAGGCTGCAGCATATTAGTTAATTTTCAGCCATAAATCCATAAAGTCACTCGACGGTGATAGCATGCAGTAAGTGAAATGAAATGAAAATGCGACCTTTGGCATTTTTTTCTGTGCTTTCAGAGAAATTTCTACCACTACACAAGGTCATCAGTGTCCTGCCGCTCCCTGTCATCAGCTGATCATTTTTTCTTTGTGCAGACTGCTCAGTCTGTCAGAGGGAGACTCACTCATTGAAAGGGGTGCAAGGGTTACAAAATACTCATATCACACTATGATAAGCCATTTACCACATGCCCACAAGCCTTGGAATGTGTGAGCATGAGAGCATGTGGGGGGGGGTTGGCACAGAGAGGTCAGATCAGAACAAACACCCCCCGCAGCCCATCTGTCAGACCTTCTCTCTGTTCGACATGTGAGCTGCATGTTCAGGTCCAGCCTCTGGTTGTGCGAACGTCCTCAGGAGTGAGGGCCGCCATGTGTCAGAGCAGTGGGACGGTGCGCAGGCCTTCCACAGATCATGTGCTGGGAGCTGGCAAAACCAGCTGGAACCTTATTTAGCTTCTCAGGACTGGCTGAATACCCCTCCTCCTCCTCCTCCTCCTCAGCAGAGTCTTCTGTGACTTGCCCAAATGTTTAACGTAGTAACTTTACAAAAAGGTGGTGATTAGCCAAACTAACTGGTGGTGAAAAATGTCCATTAGTGTTGTCCAAAGCCAAAGATGACATCCTCAAATGTCTTATTTTGTCCACAAGAAACCAGAAAATACTCACTTTTAAGGTGGAACCAGTGAATTTGGGCTTTTTTTTTTTCTTAAAACAGGACTCAAACTCCATGATCACAATAGTTGCAGATTAATTTAAAAGCTAAGAACTAATGGATTAATGCTGCAGCTCTGACATTAATGTGAGGTGTCCTCTCATACTGCAGCTGTGTCAGCCTGCTTATGGACACTGAGGGGACTTCAGTCACTTTTAATGAGTGGGGGCAGCTTTCCTGTGAAGGGATTAGGACTACCCAAATCTGAAACCAATCTTATTAAAAGGAGCCCACAGGCTGCAGTGACACACTGTCCGGGCTGAGCATCGTCACCTCTGAGTCAGACAAACTGCTGCAAACTACTCATTAGATCAGACCAAGGGACGCTTCTCCTGCAAAACCACATGGGCCATCTACAGCTGAGCAGGCACGTCAGCTTACTCAACAGGTGGATGCAACACGAGTGTCCCCGATGGAGGTCAAAAACATCCCGAGTTAAGCGCTGGGAGCAGGTCCTATCATGAGGAGCCGGTGCAAGTCAGCGACCGGCTCCCAAACCGTGCCGCACCTGCTCCAATGTCACCGGATCATCAAAACGTCTAAAACGTTCTCAAACACACAGAAAAAACTTCTTACCGCTTTGGTTGACAGCGCAGATTTCTCTGAAGAGGCGAAATAATCCCGTTTTCTCCTTTTGGCGACCACAGTTGAAAATTATGGAGCTGCTCATTCACTGACCATGATGCGGTTTGTCGAAGTCTGGTTCCCCGTCGATGCCGGGTCCTCCTTTCCTTAACCTGAAGCCAAACTTAATCCTAACCCCACCCAGTCGGTTTCTGGGATGCTTAACCGGAGCCCAGCTTCACCCTTACCCTTAACCAGTTATCTCTGCTCCGCCTAACCATAACCTGACCTGAGCCCGATCCCCAACCACCGCGACGGGAAACACTATATGAAGGAGAAACAGACTTCGACACGACACCGGTGTCTGAATATCAAACCACAAACAGACGAAAAACAAGCCGAGTTAAAGGAGGAGTGAGCCAGAGTCAGTCCGGTGTCTGTTCACCAAACTTTAGCTGCTCGTTTGGTTTCCTGAGCAAAGGCAACTGAACCGCTTGATGGAAACAAAGCTGCTGAGCCGAGCAGAGGCAAGGTAGAAAAAATATGGAGTCACATCCGGTTGAAGAGATTTCAAAATTAACTGCTTTAATACTACATGTCGGACTTTACTATTTGAATGGGCTGTTTTGGTACTGTATGTGGAGGTCTGTTTGCTCGCAATATGTATTAAACTGCACAAACAAATACATTACTCTCCATTGGATAAATATGCTACGGTTTGTAGTGTGTAGAAAGGGTAATATGGAAAACTTAGAAGTGACAAAACCTGAGTTAAATCTCACCCGAGTGTCTTGCTGATAATGTTTGCCTACACTAGGCATTTTTGTAAATAACAACAATTAGTAATGTTTAAATATGTTGTAATATGATGCTGGTGAGAAAGCTTTTTAATCACTGCAGATACAGAATGTATCATTCAATGATTTGCACAGCGGACCACTAAATTACAGCAGCCTCAGTGGTTGACAGAATTAGACCATTTGACTCTCTGGAGTTAAATGAAAGATACCACTTTATTATTTTAAATTCTGCTCAATAAAATAACTGCATTCATGATAGTCTGAATAATCTGGCTGTGGCAGCATCACCACACAGAAAGGGCTATCCTTGAGGCAGCAAAATGGTCACAGGCCATTAAAACAGCCTATTTTTGAACTTCGAGTTTCTTACATTTCTGGATATATTTATACGATTTTGCCACAAGCAAATGATCGAGAGACTTTTTTTTAATGAATATATTTCTTGCTTTTATTTTGTAGAATAAAATGCGCTAACAGGAAATTGTCCTTCTAGAAATTTTGTGTAACTTTCCAGGTTAGGAAGTTTGAAGATCTGTGCACGGAGGATTCCCACTGTCCAAACTTTCTCCATCAATATGCAGTAACCCGACGTGTACTGCTTTGAATTATTCTTAACCCGTCTTCAACTTGCTTGTTTTTGCTTTAGGCCTGCTTAATTAATTCAGCATTTTCTGTTAGCCTTGTCCGAGGCCTCCATGATTGTGTGAAAGGTTTATTTTATAATTGGCAAAAACATTTTGTATAGGCCTAAGCTGATTAACGTTTCCACCAAGTGCTCGAGGTCAACATATTCCTACACGTTAACATATTGCTTGGTCGAAAAAAAGCCGGCGGATCCTGAAAAGTATTGATCTTTTAGGGTGGCTGTTGCTCGATTATAATAGAAAATTCCGACTTCACCACTCTTGGGTCGTTGAACCCCGCACATGACTACTAAATTTCCGACAGTTGCAGACTGCAGAAAAACCATTCAGGATTCAGTGTCACGGGTGCCTTCTGTCCTGCTGCCGGCTTCATTCAATGCATGACGTAATTGTCCCTCTGATGGTCTGATTGTGTGTGTGTGTGTGTGTGTGTGTGTGTGTGTGTGTGTGTGTGTGTGTGTGTGTGTGTGTGTGTGTGTGTGTGTGTGTGTGTGAAAGGGCGGGGGACTTTTGTGGTGAGAGCAATATACCATACATTTCATGCAGTTGCATTTTTCCACTAAAGACACCGATTTTTGGAGGGGAATTTTTACATCGGCAAAAGTACAAAAGAGCAGTTACCAGTTATCAATATGAGGGAAATATGTAGAAAAATATATGTATACATGAAGGCAAAAAACGAATTCTGCGAGGCTCTGTAATGTACATAAAATCAGATAAGCCAAGCTGTGAGTTGGAAAATGGGTATATTTTGCAAATTGTTGTTGTGTGTGAAGTTGTGAATGATATTAGTACTATATACTTTACTAAAATGTAACGTTAATGGCGATTATTGTATTCCAGGGCACTCCAGCGTGCGCCGTCTGTTGTGTGCACTCTTGTATCCTAGCAACTCTGGAATATGCCATTTGTAGGTGGTCTGGTTGAAAGCAATAAAAATTATATGTTCGACCCGACATTTTCCTCGTTTGGTGCTATGTGAAAATAGTTCGGAAATATAAAAACACTTCTTTTCCACACACGTAATGACTTTTGTGAATAGCTTTATTTTCATTTATATCTGAAGAAATACAGACTTCCCTCTTCCAACTAGAATCACGCGGCCCATCACACTTCCGCCATCAGACAGCGGGACGCTAGTTCGATAGTAAGGGTGAGGAATATATTATTGCCCAACTTTTTTGTGTCTCTCTGTGTGTGTGGCTTCGTGAAGTTTTCATGTAATTACGTTACTTTTTAGGTGTCGCAGTTAATTTCGGTCTTTTCCCAGGCGAACAAACTGCCTGTGCTTCTGAAAGACTTTAACGTTACATACGTTACAAGCCAACCGTTAGCCTCAACGCAGTTAACGTTAGATATGTTATTTACAGGTAGCTACAAACTAACTCACGCTTATTTCAAACGTGCGCATTTAATGTGACTACACAAGCTACATGTCAGAGTCCTATCGAGTTCGCTGAAAGTTGAAACTCTTTCAATACAGGTTTAACAATGCATCCGGGTTAATTAGCCGTAATTGTAATAATCTTATTAAATTTCATTCTGTATCAAAAATATAAGCATATGTTAAATGTCAACTCCTCATATAACTTAATAGGACGAGTGTGCAACATATACATAACAAATCTCAGTACTAATTTCAATGTATTTGTTTGAGTCGTGATAAAAATCAATTCATGACACGATTTTTAAATACAGTCCTGTGTTATTATTATTATTATTATTATTATCATTATTATTATTATTATTATTATCAGCCAGATGTTGGCCAGTGTCAAAGCATATGAACAGCAACTTGAATATGTTTTAGTTTATGGTAATTTAATAATTGCATGGTCTATAATTCTTAACAACATATTTCAAATATCATGTATTCTGCCAGATTGGATAACATTACAGCAAAAGGACAACATTTCTGATGAAGCTGAGGTCATACAACACTGCACATTTGGTTTTATGTCTGATAATTCTGTGCTTTTTTTCTGCATTAAAGCCAAACCCCACTCTTGCTCACTCTCTTTTTCATGCTTATCTTCTGAAGACGTTTCATGATTCTGACCTTCAGCCTGTCGTTTCCTTTCCTCAGTGGATGGAGAACTTCATCCTGTACGAGGAGCTCGGGGCAGGCAGTAGTTCTGTTGTCTACAAAGGAAGAAAGAAGGGCAATCTCAGCTATGTAGCCATCATCTGCGCAGACAAAGCCAAGAGACCTGACATCACTAACCATGTATGACAGTGCATTAAGCTGTATTAAATGCAAAGATCTGGTACACTTTCTTATTTTAATGCATTAATGATAATGTTGTCTTGTTTCTGTCCCCTGTTAGGTACGTCTCAGCCATGATCTGGATCATCCGAACATAGTATGCTTCTATGAGTGGTATGAGACCAGTAACCACCTCTGGTTGGTAGTGGAGCTCTGTACAGGTCAGTAATTATTTCTGGCACTCCTGATAAGCAATTCAATTCAATTCAATGTATTTGTATAGCGCCAAATCACAACAGAAGTTGTCTCAGGACACTTTCCATATAGAGCTGGTACAGACCAAGCTCTTTTAACTACAGAGAACCAACAACAATAAGCAGTCATTCACCATTAGACGTAATAAGTTTCCACTGGTTTCTGGCCATCAGGCCAGCATGTGGCATGAGAAATGCATCTTAATGCACTTCCAAACTGATGTGATTTCACAAATAGTAAATACCCTTATATTCTGTTTTTTAAAACTATCCAACACATGTCAGGCACTATCTAAGTTGATATCTCTTTCTCATGCTTGGTCTTTTTTTCTCTCTCTATCCATCTTTCAGGTGGTTCCCTGCAGTCTGTAGTTAGCCAAGATGGATGTCTCCCAGAAGATGTGGTGAGGAGGTTTGGATGGGACTTGGTCAAAGGACTGAAACACATCCATGAATCAGGAATCATTTTCTCTGACTTGACCCCTGCTAAGGTTTGCATTTGCATACATGTGTAGTATGTGGGACTAACAGTATAAGAGTACAGTACAGTAAGTCGCCTTTTGTTGTTTCCCATAGATCCTACTGAATGGCAGTGGCATTCTGAAGTTTAGTAACTTCTGTATGTCCAAGGCAGAGGGAGAGACACTGGAGGATTTCTTTACCTTGCTCTCTGCATCTGAGGAGGCAGGGGACGGAAATAACAAGGAGAACTTTGACAACATGAGGAAAAGGCGACAAGGTGATTTTTTTTAATTATGTTGGTTCTATATACATTGCATTGTTGATTGATGTACAGACTAACCAGAAGATTAACCAAGAGAAGTCCAAAGATGTACAATTTTTGATGGATCCAGTGGATTTGGGACACAGCTTATATAGATGCAGAGGGAAACTCATTGGCAGTTGGAGAGCACATGAACTGGCAGGCGAGGCTTTTAGCTGACATGGTGATCATATCAGAGACATGTTATCCATCGTGGGGAAAGTGGGCTGTATATTATCTAAATGATCAAAAGAAGTTCACTGTTGAACAAGAGTAATTTAAAACATTAGTTTAACATCAGCCAACACATGTACTGTTCTTCATAATCAATCAAATCAGTCCAAAAAATGTACTCGTGACTAAAAGTCAACATCAAAACATCTTTTGTCCACGATGAGAATGCTTGTCTTCTTTTCCTGTTTTTGTCTTTTCTTATTACTCTATGGGTATGTACAAACACTTTCAGGTTCTCCAGCTTACAGCGCTCCAGAGGTTTTGCAGGGATCTGAAACCAATATGAGCTCTGATCTCTGGGCTCTGGGTTGTACACTCTACTACATGTACACTGGTACGCACACACGTACGCTGTCACAAGTATACAGTGAATCCGATTGGTTGATATTTTTTTGCCTATTTTGTTCTCCATTGTGCTTTGTTGAGTACCTGTAATTCATGGTCATTTTGATGCTGGTAATGATAATGAACAGGATCGAAAAGTTTTTCGGAAAAAAAAAAAAAATATATATATATCGAAGCACAGAAAAACTGAATTGCAAAGAAGGTGGAACAAGACACAAGCGCCGACCTCAACATAAAGTGTTTTACAGTTTTATACTGTACAGTTTTGTAAACCTAAACCCAAACTGTTCTTTCATTTTCCAGGTAAACCTCCATTCCATTCTGATAGTCACACTGAACTGACAGACATGATTGTACATCAGGAACCACCACCTCCCAGACAGACAGGTAATACTCTGTCGCATACACACACACACACCCACGCACACACACAGACAGGCATGCACACAAACAAACACAAAGATGTGATGTTTGACATAAATATTTTTGTTTAACAAATAGAAATGTTTGCATTTGTGTGATGCCTCGTTGAGGGCAACCTTCAGTTACGTGTTGCTGTTAAAGAGTAGTTTTTTTGTTTATTAATAAGTTATCTTCGGTCTTGTTTGTTACAGTGATTTCATCCAGTCCACCCAGTGAGGACTTCCAGAACCTTCTGAAAGGATTGCTCAACAAAAACCCAGAGGAGAGGTCAGGTTCATAAGACACAGAAGTGCAGCACACACTCTCTTTTACTAATTACTAATAATCTTTAACTTCAAAGTTATTATAGCAATTATTTCAGCTACTTTTTATTGCATGTTGACCTTAGTGTGTTGATATTTCTGTGTCCTAATGTTCAGTTTTCTCTTTTTTTTTCTTCTTTAGGATGGACTGGCCAGAGTTGCTGGACCACCCTTTCTGGACACGAGCTCTAAAGGAGGAAGAGGGCGCAGAAGAAGGAGATGAGGAGGATGAAGAAGGGCATCAGGAGGAGATAAATGGCTCTGAGCGTTTTGGCTCTGCTACCTTGAGGTGTGTTGTGTTGTCTTATTTCCGTATAGCTTGTACAGCATTCTAGATACATTATGTTGCAACCATTTTACTGCACACAGCTTTGCTTTGTGAAGGAGTGGTACACATTAATGGTAGATGTAGATGGCAAAGTGTCATTCAAGCCCAGTCTAGCCTCTTAATCCACTGGTGGAGGCCAAAAAGTTTCAATATGATGAAAGACATTTGAACAGCACAACAAGCTGCCTGCAGCATCACCATAAAGTTTAATCAAAAGAGTCGATATGCTGCATTTTTGGATTTTTTCCCTCAGTTGAATAGTTTGTGTTGGGGTGTGTTTTTTCCTCCGCAGACACAAAACGATCTCTGGCCCTGTCTCTCCAAGGCAGGACAACAAGCTTCCCGACAGCCACTCGACCATCACCGCGCCAGCCCATGGAATTTCTGAGGAACTAACCTCATCACAGACAACTGCAGAGACTCACAGACCACCAGACAGAAGGACTGATTGTCAACAAGCTGTCAGACACACATCCTGTGGAGTCTTACAGAACAGCCAGGGCTTGGATAGGGAAAGGAGGAGGAGGGGTGGAGGCAAAGACAGAAGATGATCCCAAGCTAACTGGGGCCCAGCAGTTTCACACACAGCAGCACAATAAGTCATTCTCGCTAGGTAACACGTTCCCTGATGTCTGATGTCATTAGAGTCACACTGAGGCCATTTTTCTGCTCAGGTATTGAGTTCAGTTGATCTACTGCCTGTCCACCTGTTTTGCCAGCGTTATACATGTTTAACCCAGGCTGTAACCAGTAAGTTAATTGATAGCCTTAATTTCTCCTTTCTGAAGACGAATGTGAATCTCAAAAGTGTTAAATAAAATATTTTAAGTTGTACTCCATCCAAACTCTTATCTTGGACACACACACACGCATCCACAAATACTCTACGGGAGAGTATACAGTACAATATAGTACCTGAAGTGTCATTTTAGAATGAGTGGCCTCAGTGGGTCTGCCAGTTCAGCTACAGAAGGTCAGCTGCATGCACATGCAGTATATCCACCTGCTAGCCATAAGCAACTAGCAGTATATTTTAATATTCTCCTCCTGTTGTTTTTCTAGCTCCTGTGCCAACTCAAGGAGAGGCTTCAGTGTCTCAGACAGTCTGAACCAGACCTCCGCACGTCAGGTTACTGCCACCAAACACTGTGAAAGCATGTAAACAGCAGAGAGGAGTGGTTCATGTTAAGATAATAACACGAGTAACCGGTCAACTGGCAACTTAGTTACCATGCCTACACCCAACAACACTACTGCTATTTTTATTCCTGTAAGCACTTAAATAGATTCACTTATAGGTCTGACATTAAACAGGTTATTCTCTGCTTTCATCTGCTGCTGCACCTGGTAAACGTTGAAATAGTAAATAAGTAAGACTAAATATCTCTTCTGCTCTTCTCTCATTCCTCTCCCAGGCCAGTACTGGTACTGACTTCATATCCTGTGTGAGAGTTCTTCTTTATACTGACTCTGATCTGACTGTCACCCCAATCATGGACAATCCCAAGGTACAGACATGAAACTACCATCGGTAGTAAGTGTCCTTTTGCAGAGCCTTTCCAACTTTTTATTTATTACTCAATGAAATAACATGGACATAAAGTTATTGCTGACAGGCTGATTAACTCAACATTGGTAGGAAAACACGTATTTATTTATGATCCCTGTTGAAATATTGTTGCTGCACTGTTGGCTAGGTTTAACAAGATCATATTAGCAATATTTTAGACCTCAGTACCCCAAGTCCTTGCTCTGAGCTGAGTGGAATTTACATTGTAAAACATCCTAGTTTTTCCATTTGTATGTCTGTAAACACATGCAATATATAAGTTATCATCAAGAGTCTGTCTCTGTGCTCCGAGACACATTTTCAGCCATCTATCAGCACAGAGCTCCACCAGGAAGAGTAACATGTGTGATGTTCTTGCTGTTGCTCCCAGCTAGTCATTACTCAAGTGGGAGTCATTAGTGCAGTGACAAGGACAGACTCCCATAGAATTATTCTGGGCAAAAAAAGGATTTGTCTTTCATCTGACTTTGAACATGAAATACCTAAGAACATACATATTTTTCAAAACACACACACACAAAAAAAAAATATGGACATGAATAATAAATGAATTTAATTCACAGAAATACTGATATAACACAGTGTTCTTTCAGTAATCGGTTTTATTTAAAATAGTGTTCAGTTGTGTTTACAACCAGCAAATTTGAACAACCTTATTAAAAGTTGTGATGAATCTAAAACCCATGTTTTGCTGTGATAGATTTTTTTTACAGACTAGCTTCTTAATCTTTTTTGTTTTTCGTCTTTCTCTCTCTCTCTGTTGTTCTAATCTCCTCCCTCCTTCATTCAGCTTCCAGTATTGACCCAGCGATTACAACAAGCTCCTAACTGGAATGTGTAAGTACATGATGCATGTATTCTCTCTGTCACCCAGGGAACAGGACTGTATGACTTTAAATTTGTTACAAGCGATACAAAGTAAAAATGCAAACTAAATTAATCATTAGTAGAACCCAATTTCAAGCTGTTGAGATTCAGATACCCAAAATGCAACTGTGTTGCTGGCTGAAAAAGTATGTTGGATGTTTGTTACTTTGGCTGCACTGGAGTAATAAACATGAGGGCCAGACAGACATGTAAGGATTTGTCCTCGCTCACTCTCGCTGTGGGTGTTTACATAGTTCTTGTGCTCTTTGTTTTTGTTTTTTGTTTTTTTTGTTTTTTTGGACTTTACAAGTTTGAGCCATGACCTGGAAACTGATAACACCTCTTCCCTGACTATGCTTTTATCTGGACTAGTTTTAGAATTTTAGTACTTGAAAGTTTTGTAAAATCAAGCCTTTTTTACATATTTTTATTAAATGAAAATACAAATGTTTTCCAGGCGGAGCGAGATTCTCAGAGTGATGGGCCGTTTTGCTCTGCACTGCACTGAACTCAAGCACGACTGCCCTGTTCCTGAGGTCTGTAGCACACATGTACACACACACTCATACATTCACATGGTGGGGTTTCCATTGCTTTAGAGGTCTTTTATTTGACTTAGATTAATTTCTTGGACACTTACCCTAACCCTAACCAGAACCTCTACTTTCCTAAGCCTAAGCCTAAGCCTAAGCCTTACCCTAAACTTAACCTAAACCCAATTCAAGTCTTCACCCTAAAACTTAATGATTTACTTTATGGGGGCTTTCGTTATGTCAGTGTGACTACGTAAACAAATTTATTTCCTCACAACATGAACCATGCATGACCACACATGCACACAAAGTGTCAGTGGAGAAAAGGCCAAATAAAGCACTTCAATCCGTTGTCATTTTTACTCCAAAACACAGTAAATGGTCAAAGTCATATTAAAGTGTAACAAAAGTAAAAAAAAAACAAAAGTAACAAACAGTTAAACAGGGACCTCAAAGCCACCCACCAGGAGGTGGCAGTACACACCAGCAGGAAACCTTAATATGCTCATTACAGGAAGTATGAATGCACATAGATGCTTCAGAACATACATAAAGCATAAGAACAATGAGTGCAGTACTGTGTACTGTATGTATAGTTGTTTCTTTACTTAGAGCAGTTGTGCTTCATGTTGCCGTGCACATCTGTGTTTTTTGTCATTTTATAGTTGTGTAATGTTTGTTTGAATGTTATCCCTATTTTTGTCTTGCTTAGGGGTGTAAACAAACGTCCTTGCTCAACATGAAGGGGAAAACTGCCCTAAAACAAGATGTGGATGGGAATACATGTTCTGTCCTCTATAACTTTAAGGTAGTAGTATGTACCAGCAGGTGGCATTACAAACCCACAGACATGAAGTCTGTCATTAGCCCCTCTCTCTCTCTCTCTCTCTCTGTCTCTGTCTCTCTCTGTCTCTGTCTCTCTCTCTCTCTCTCTCTGGCTTTTAATAAGTTGGTTCATGCTTACACAGCGCATCACTCCTAAATGATTTGTTCCATTTTACAGTTTGGGGAAAAATGGGCTCTAATAGCTTCCCTTTATGATGATAAATGATATAAACAACGGTTTCACTCTTTACATAATCATGGAGTGATGAATTGTGCTCTGATTTTACAGATTGTGTGTTTTTCCTTTCATATGTAACCTTTACTTGTTAACGGTATGATTGTGACAATGACACCACAGTGGACTTTTGTTGTAGTTGCAGTAATGATGCAAGTCAAACTTCTGTGTAAATATACAAATAATTGATTTTTAGGTACACCAAACTAAAACTAATGCAATCCAACAGTCAGGCCAGTTTTTTTCGTATAGCCTGGCATCACAAATCCCAAATTTGCCTCAAGAGCCTTTACAATCAGTACAGCATGCAGCACCCTCTATCCTTAGACCCTCAAGTCAGATGAGGAGAAACTCCCCCCAAAACCCCAGGAACCCCAGCAGAGTGAGGAGTCCCCTGCTGCTCCTCAGTAGAGGGATTCCTCCTTCAGGACAGACAGACGGACAGATGTTGTGAATTCAGAATAGACCAAAATTACAGCACTGACGAGAGAGAGGTGTGATTCAACTTTCTGATCACTTTGACAGCTGTAGTTTGTGTTGCTTTTGCGTTGTATTGCAGCAATAGAGAGAGGTGATTCTGTTATTTAACCTACCTTCATTGATATTAATGGGGTAGACAAAATAATAGAAACGCTTGTCAGTATAACACAGTACAATCCAACAACCACAAACTGCTGCCTGCAAAATGAGCAAACATTTAAATCAGCTCTCTAAAGTGGTTTAAAAAAACCTGCACATTAGAAGCTTCACGAAGGAAGGAGTTAATGCAGGACTGTTGTATTAGACTGCATTAACTACGCGTACCTAATAAACTGGCAACTGTGAATATGTAGCTACAGCACTGTAATAGCCGTGGTCATATTAAAGACTGCTGTGAGGTAATAAGACACACTTGCCAGCACACACACACATTGTCTTAGACAGAGACACACAGGCAATTCAGACACTTCACTGAGACCCCTCACAAAACACACACGCACACACACATTCAAAGAGTGGTGCTGAACTAATTC
Organism: Chaetodon trifascialis; assembly: GCF_039877785.1. NCBI lineage: Eukaryota > Metazoa > Chordata > Actinopteri > Chaetodontiformes > Chaetodontidae > Chaetodon > Chaetodon trifascialis. The sequence goes on from NC_092062.1 coordinate 11,556,128, forward strand.
AACGTAAAAGCAGTTTTGTATGGAGGTGAGATCTGGAGCCTCTCTCCAGCGTTTGATCCTTTCATCCTGAACAGAACTAAACACCTTTTTCCTGTCTCCCCTCTTCTCCTTTTTTCTCCTCGTCTGCTCGATCACGTCTATTTATTCTGAATGAAATCCATTCCGGCTAGAGTAGCTCTGATCCAACATCCGCTCCCTTTCCTGGTTTGTCTTTTTCTTTTCTCATTCTCCACTTGTTCTGACACTTTACTGCTGCCGAGTCGTCACGGCGATTTACAAAATGGCCGACTATGGCATAGCAGTGTTTTTTCGGTGCGCTTGTTGTTAAAGACAAATGGCGGAACGTTTTTTCCGCTGCCCTCCTTGCCTCCCTGCAGCTACCGTAGGATGACAAATTGTTAAGAAAAGGACAAAGCTGTACGTTTGTGCCTGTGTGTCTTTGTGTGTCTGTCTGTTTGTGTCTATGACCAAGTGTGTGTCCATCTATGGACTCAGCAGGGGTTCTGTGTGTGTGTGTGTGTCTGTGTGTGTGTCTGTGTGTGTGTGTGTGTGTGTGTGTGTGTGTGTGTGTGTTTGTAAGCGTGCATGGGCTTCTTTGAGATATGTTTGTGTGTGCACTCAGCAGGGGTCCTGTGTATGTAGTTTTTTTGTCTGTGCTCTGTTTCCCTATTTGTGTGTGTGTGCATGCTTGCAGATGCTCTGTTTGTTTTTTTGTTTGTGTTTTTGTGTTACAGAGATGTTAACAGATGACCAATGAAATAGCACATACTTGCATTTTTCTGCATGTGCGTGCGTGTATGTGTGTGTGTGTGTGTGTGTGTGTGTGTGTGTGTGTGTGTGTGTGTGTGTGTGTGTGTGTGTGTGTTCTCTCAGCAGGAGTTCTCCTGCTGCAGTCCTGCTGATTGGAGTGTCAGGGCTGGGCTTAGTTGCCATGGTAACTGCTATATGCTTAGATCCCCCCCCCCCCAACACACAAACACACACTTCTGTCTGTCTCTGTCTCTCTTTCTGTCTTACTCTGTCTGTCCACCTGCTTTCTCCTGTCCCCCAGTCCCTGTCCCTCTCTCTGTCTCTGTCTCTGTCGGAGTTAATTGAGAATAAAATTCTCTGGGTTAATGTTACTAACGCAAGCTTTCTGCTTTCCGTATGCGACGCTTTCAGAACCAAGTAGATATGATTTTCCCCTTCACTTATTATCTCTTCTAAATTTTTCTGTGGCTTTTACAGCGGTTTAGCCGGTAAAGCTTCCTCTGTGCAGAGTGTTTCATGGGGATATGGAGTCTAAACACATTCTAAAAGCTCACAGCAATCTTAAGGAAGACACATTCAGAGGCCGTTTGCTCCAGTAAGACACTACTGGAAGCATTTGCGAATAGCTCTTGCAAGGAGTAAATATCTGATGTTTAATGACTTTTGATAAATACCATTCAAAACCTACAATAGAGCGTAGATTCATTCATGGTCAAATATATGGCAGCATTGTTTCCTGAGGGAGAGATCTAATAAAGATATTCTCAAAACCTGCTCTAATCCAGGTCCAGCATCTCATAGATTATATGTTTGATTCATTAACCAAACTGTTTAAATACAACACATACATGTGTTTTGTATATCTGAGCCATGCATTTGTAGTCTCGTCTTAACCTTTTCACACACAGTAGGTCACATCTGTCATCACACTTTTTGAACACATTTACATTTTGTAACCGTCAATCTCAGGACATTTGAGTGAAAAGTTAGCATGGAAATTTGGAAAGTTCAGTGAATTTAGTTGGAAAGCTGGGTGCTTGAAGATAAGAGGGTTACCTCTGACTGCAGTGCTGCACTACTGCTTTATACGCCAGTCTCTTCTCTCACCTCAGCAGAGACAAGCCTCGTATTAGCTGTGAAGTCATGTGCAGTTCGTCTTCATAAGACAGATTATCAACCAGCCTGTTCTCTCTATTCTTTCTTTTATGTAGACTTACATTAACTATTCATGTTATATGTATGTTTCATATTTGTGTGCATATGTGCAAAACTTCTGTGTCTCTGTTGGGATGTCTTTTTATTCACTGCGGCATTATATGACTGTTGTTTATGAATGAAGTGCACATTCTCTTATGTGCATTCATGTGCATAATTTGATCTGAGGGAATGTTGACGCCAAGATAATGATAATGTGTCCTGGATGTGTGCGTGTGTGTTTATGTTTGCTTTTCCACTCTGCCTCGTTGCACACTTGTGCATTTCAGCACCCTCTGCCTGAGAGCAGCTGTGTGACCAGTTTCAAACACACCCCAAAATCTCTGCTCCCCTCTCAACCATTTGTGTTATTAGTAGGTTCAGCTCAGGAAGGGAGTGAGAGAGAGGAACGCAGAGCACTAGTGTGGGAAAGAGGCAGAAAACCAAGAGCATTTCATTCGCAGTCTGTGTTAATAGCGACTCTACACAGTATGAGTTTCTAGTTTATGTATAAATAACTTTAGATGAGGTCAGCTAAAGCGTATTGGCTTCTGTCCTCGCCTCACAGTGTGCTCGCAATAATGTTGAGAACTACTCAGGATTCCAGTGACAAACTGATACTGTACCGTGCTCATCGATGGCTCAGCGTGAGGATACACCACGGCGCTTGGGCAAAAATAAAAGGAGAGAATAACTCTTCTGGGAAAGGAGAAGATATGTTGAGAGAGAACATGACAAACAGACTGTTACCATTTCTCACCCTACAACGAGAAAGAGAGGCAGAAGGTGAGAGACAAGCAAGCAAGAAAGATGAGTGTGTGTGTGTGTGTGTGTTTGGGGGGGGGGTGAGTATGTGATACACACATAGAGGGCATTTCAAAGTAGAACAGAAAGAGAAAAGACAGAAGTGGTGGGGAAAACAATAGAGGAAGGAGCCGGTAAACAGATAGAGATGGAAGAAGAAAAAGTGGAGAAGAGAGGGAGAGATAGAGGAGTGAGGCAGAACTTGCATCAGATCACAGAGGGGGAAGTTGGCAGTAATGCTAATGCCAGGAAGCAGCCAGCCAGCAAGGCTGTCTCTGCATATACTTAAGTGTGTGTTTGTGTGCACGTGTTTGTGTGTGTGAGCGTGGTGTGTGTCTCTTACAAGTACATATGATTGCATGAATTTCTGTACCTAGTCATGCGTGTGCATATACTCAATGCTCTGAGTGCAGTACATGTGTGTTTGTGCATACATGGATATGTGTGTTTCCCTTACCGTGTATTTTGATGTATGTATGAACTTTAGTGATTTTTAGCGAGATTGTTGTGGCTCATGTCATTCTCTTGCTTGTTTTCTCGTTTTCTTTCTTGTTTTGTCTTTTTCCCTCGTTCCCAGCCTTATTTCTCTTTTCTGTACCTCTTTATTTTCTTCATTCATCCCCTCGTCTCTGTTTTATGCATTCCCTCTTCCTCTTCACCGTTGTTTCATGTTCCTTTTCTCACTCTATCCTCTCCTCTTTCTGCTTTTACCCTTATCTCTCTTTAGTTTCTCTTATTTGTTGTCAGCAGTGATGGTGGCATCGCATGAGGTCATGGTCTACTTCATTTATTTATTCCCCTTATCGTACTGTGGTGTGGTGTGATTGGATATGGTCCTCCAATTTCAGGACAATGCAGCAGGACAGTGATCCTAAAATACAGGAAAAGCCACCAGTGGGTGTTTGGGGGGCCAGTGGAGCGTTCTTGACTGGCCAGGTCAGCCACCTGATTTCAGTTCAAGTGAGATACATTCCACTTGCTAAAGACCAAAATGAAGGCAAAAAAGCCCTGAACCAAGCAAAAGTGCAGATGGCTGCAGCACAGACGGATAATCATCAAAAATCTGCTGATGTCTGTGGATATGTGCATATATTCCAGGTGCTCATTAATTACAAAGGATTTATATAACCTTTATTTAATGAAGTGGTCTCATTGAAAAATCTCTTTTGCAAGAGAGACCTAAGTATAGCACATAGAAAGAAATATAAACATAGCCAGAAAAAACAAGAGGACAAATGCATACAACATAACCAGACAACAAAGTGCACTGAAAGGAGCCAAAGAAGATTTGAAGCTGAAAGTTTAACATTGACCAGTGGGATGAGACGTCCAGGTTTTCAAATCCTCTGCAATTCATTCCATCCATGAGGAGCAGCGTAGTGGACGGCAGTATTAAACAGGGGTGAAAACTTTAATGAATGAAAATTATAGAATGTCTCTCTGTCCTTGGTGTTGAGGACCAGCCCACTTTTCCATATACTACACAGTAATGAGTACAATATGTGCGTGCTGTGATGAAACACAAAGCGCAGTGATGAACTGCATTAAGCTGTTTTCAGAGCGAGCAGCATAAGAATAAAAGATGTCTCCAACACAGACATGATGGCTGACTGTACAATGATTTTCCTGTCCTCAAGACAGAAGCATGTTTATTCTGATGAAAGAAACCAGTTTTATATTTAGTTTCTTTGCCAGTTGCTCCTTGTGCTGTTTAAAAGTGAGACTGCTGTCTGGCTGAATTCCCAGGTTCTCAGACTCAAACTCGAATGATGGGTTCTTGAGAATAAAACACATTTTGTCTTGTCATCATTTTGGTATGATCTTGAGCTTATGCAGAAATGTTTGAAGAAAGTTAAAGGCAGATTCTAATCATATATTTTCAACCACATATGAATGCTGAATTTAAAGTAGTTTATCTCAATTCTTCTGTTATATTCTGAGACTTCACATGAAGGAATACTACCTTTGTGAAATGATAGCAGACACTTGAAACACTTAAATGTTTTTGACACAGATTTCCATTTCTAGGCCATGCTTTAATTTGTCATTTATTCATTTGATTTTGCAGCAGAAATAGAAGTGCTGATGAAACTACATCTCCGTCTCTCCTCTCCAGGCTGTGTCCACACTATCACACCTGTTGAGAGTCAACCTCACAAATAGTCAAATAAAGCAGTTCCTGCTGCCACCACTCGGGGACTTCCTGTACCTCATCGCCTCTCAGGTAGACTCTGCATGACTGCAGCCAACCAAGAGATACTGTAGTTGATTGATCTGAAGGGAACACACACTGTATAAAAGAGAAATGACTGCACATGCACACTTGCATTTTATTAGACAGGTCAAAATGGACCAGGTGGAATTTAGATTTTTCTGTTATTTGGCTTATAATTCAGGGAAATGCAGAGATGTAAAGACAAAAAAGAAAAGCACTAGTGCGGTTGTTGTGACCATATGAGTGTGCAATCACGTGCACTCTCTGATTTCAATTAAACATTTTGATGTAATCAGCATCCTGTAGTGCAACAGGGTCATTAATTAAACCTCAGTTAAGTGCTGAGGCTCACTGTGACATACTAGACCTGCTAATGAAACAGACTAATCAGAAAAGCTTTTTATATCCATCAACTGACTCATATTTTTGCATCCTCTGAGAAAAACAATGAATACAGTGATCCACTTGTTGCTCACCCTGCTGATAAATCACAACCTCAAACAATAGTATGTTGGCAAGCTGTGAAGTTGCTCACCTTTACTTTGCTCTGCAAATTATGTGCAAATATAAAACAATTAACACACTTCAAACAAACAAGCCAAGTGAACCAAGCACAACACTGACGTCAGATGCAAGAAAGATCAAAAAGCATTTTCTTCTTACTTCAGTAAGAAATGCCAATCTTGAGTGAAATGAATGAAACTGAGTGCTATGTCATTCGGTAATGGAGTATAAATTTGCATGCAGACCAAATTGAATTGAAATCGAATTGACCCCCAGCCCTGAAAATTACAATAGAAAGAGTTGAGGAGGATTCATTTGACATCATTAGAAGAGGTGATCCCAATTTATGTCTGGTTAACCTCAATCTAGCCAGGCAAGTTGATTAAGGTGAAGATTATACGAGGTTTGTTTATACGACTGATGGATAACCTTCGAAAATCAATCACCCTGCCTGATTACACTTGTTCGCCTCCTGAAGCCATGGAAAATCTCATCAGTGTCTTGTAGAAGCTCTTAATAAACTGACTTTTCAAATCCTGTAAGAGCTGGTGTTTTTCCATTGTTGCCCCTGTGTTCATAACATGTAATAATGAGATGATGAACTGATCCCTGTACCTTCCTCAGAGATAAAGCCATTTAGCAAGCCATTCATAAAAGATTTAGGGTGACGAGGTATGCTTGATTCGAGAAACTCCACTATTTACAGGGTTCTGGTGCAGTATGGTGAAGTATGGAACTGGATTTTAGCCATTTCCAGGTCATGTTTCCAGGTGGATAAATCTGGAAAAAAGAAGAGAGGATGGACAAATGTTTGTGTCTCCAGACTAATGACCCTAGTCTGTTTTCTAAACACTAATATTCAGAATTTCCAGTGCTAAATTGATCATACAAACAGAGTATTATTCATGCTGTTTGGAGCAGGGAGCCACTGCATCCCGAATTTTTTGGGCTATGTGAGAGAGCACAGGACAGATGTGTGATGTCATCAGAGAAAAAAAGGCAAGAAGTATGGCATGTGACTGAACACACACTCCTACCTGACTCTGCCCCATGTGGCTTATAACTGTACCAAATCCATACATTCTCATATATATATAACATATAGTACACATATGCTCTCACAGTCTCATTGTTCACTAGCTTTTTTGTGATTCCGACAGGATTATAATTTATATTTTGAATATAACTAAATGTGGTTTGCAGAGCAGCAACAGTAATGTTTACAACAGCAACATCGCAATATAAACTCAATAATATCTCACTGGAAACAGCTGTAAAATGTCAATAAAATAAATCACATTTCTGACATCAGAGTACTGAGTGAAGTTTAGAAAGAATGAAGAGCACAGACATCAGTCAGAATCAGTTCTTCCTCCTGTCCTCTGTCCTCCTCCCTGTGCTGATGTGAATCACTGCCTGCAGGTGCAGCTGGCAGAGGGCCTGGTTTGTCTCTACCTGCAGTTCAGTTTACAAGAACGTACCAAATTTTAAGATACATATCTAACTACGCTAAACAGTTAGACTATACACAGATATCTTTCGTTTTAGATTGTTTGTAACAACTTGCCATCAGCCAAGATAGCGTGCAGTGCATAACAGTGTAAAACATAACAGCAGTGGATGGGAGACTGCGTACAGAGCAGATTGCGATATTACTTTGCCACATCTTTACATGTTTATGCTTGTTGAACCGGAGCGTAGATAAAGTATTGGCTGTTTACTCATGAAGGTTTTATTGTACTTAGAATAGTTTGAGGAGTTCAGCCCTGACACAGAGAGCAGAGGAGAAGCTGCATCATGAAAAGAAACGTTCAAAAATGACAAAAGAAACAAGAACATCGGAGCTTCTCAATACTCCAGTCTTTATTAATTTAGCACTGGGGTTTTGTTTCGTACTGGTTTTCAGTACCCTGCCTCTGCCTCATACACACTCCGTCACTCCATCCATCCCTTCTTTCCAGCATTGTGTCTGAACCAGTCATGTCTGCTACAAAAACATTCCAAAAAGAAGTAGAAAACCTATAATACACACATCCAACAGTAGTCTTCTTTGTGAAAATACATTTCATTTTGTGTTATCATTATCCACCTTTTTTATTTCTGGTCCTCTGTAAGCATGATGTTAGCAGTTTTAGTAGGCTTAGTAAACTCATATTTTAGTAGCCCAGGCATATTGTCAGTTAGTCACTGAGAGTACTGTTAGCTGTTTTTGTAGAATGTTGAACTAAAAGGTGTGAATGAACGAGATGTTTAGAACTGTCACGTTGCACTGGCGAAGGTTTGCAGAATGGAGAATCTTTTAAATTGAACATTTACTTAGAGACACAATCTCACTCTGATACAATGCAGGGGGGCGTCTACAGGGGGTATTTGGTGGTCATAGAGTAATATTTTGTTGAATTGTGGTTAATGTCAAACCCTGTTTACATAATTAACATCTGCTGTTAAAAGTATGGAACTATGAAATGGAAAAAGTGTAGGAACCTTGAATTTAGTGAATGAAGCGTTACAGGAGGTGTAATTAGGTAAATGTGAACATAATTGGGCTGCACGGTGGCGCAGCAGGTAGTGTGCGTGCCTCACAGCAAGAAGGTTGCCGGTTCGATCCCCGGGTCAGGCGGGGCCTTTCTGTGTGAAGTTTGCATGTTCTTCCTGTGCATGCGTGGGTTCTCTCCGGGTACTCCGGCTTCCTCCCACAGACCAAAAACATGCTCATTAGGTTAATTGATGACTCTAAATTGTCCGTAGGTATGAGTGTGAATGTTTGTTTGTCCTTGTATGTGGCCCTGCAATCGGCTGGCGACCGTTTCAGGGTGTACACCGCCTCTCGCCCATTGTAGCTGGGATAGGCTCCAGTCCCCCGCAACCCCGAAAGGGATAGGCAGTATAGATAATGGATGGATGGATGAACATAATTGAAGAGCAATGGAGGATTTAGCTTGTTAGCATTGGTAGCTGTTGTGAACCATTAAACATATTTGAACCTCACGAGGAAAAACCAAACAGCATTATTTCACTTAAAGGCAATCCAGAAGTTCTGGCCTCTCCTTTCTCTCCCTGCTACAGGGAACAAGAAGGCTAAACAGCTGTAATGATTGGCTCTGAGGTCTGTCCAAAAAGTCGAATATAATTATGACATGTACAGGAAGCTGTAGCTGAAGCACAGAAGAGCTCCCGTTGCTTGTTTTGTACGTCCCTGTGCTGGCTGTATTTTTAGAATGGAGAGTAAAAAGATGCTTTTACTTGTTTAGAAATATTTTCATGGACTTGCCCTCGCTGTGCTGTTGATATGCTGCCAAAATATGTTACCGGTAGAGCTGGAAGAACCAACAGACAGACATGTAGTGCTGTGAATGGCTGCTTTTACCGGTTGCTTTGTGTGATGGCAGTGGTTTGCTGTAGTCCCTTCCAGGTTTGAGTTTTTAAGTTATTTTTTTAACCTATGATTGGCACACATTTTATCTTTAGCTATGGCTCTATTGTTAAGATTAGAGCATGCTAAGAGCAGGTTTCTTATGTGAAGCGAAGCAGTGATTAGTTAGAGGTTAGTAATACCTTCTTTTTGTAAGATTACCTGCTTGTTGGCTTTGGACTGAGGACTGGATTTTAAAAATCTCCAGTTGTTTGCGTTTTCCGGTCGATGGCAATGATTATCGCAGTTTTCAGGGCTTTGTGGGCTCCTCTCAGATTATCCCTTATTTAAGTTTTGACTTGAGAATTTGATATTTCTCCTGCAGCGCTAGTCAAGGTGTGATAGCTCTAAAAACCCAGTAGTTACTTGACTTATATTGAGTCTTTTAAGAGTCCCCTGGGTGTCTGGTCGGTTTTCAGTGTCAATGATCAGCTGCATTTCTGCCTCTAATCTCAAGGTTAGATATAATTTACAACCTTGACAAACACCACAGACAGCCTGAACTTTTATTGGACTTTGGACTGATAGTTTCAAGGTTGAAGACTATTCCCATATGATGACCACAGTTGGGCAGGGCAAAAATGTTTGCTGAAATAGTGCATGACCACAAATGAAACAGAATGTTTGCTGAAAACATTCCACCAATAAAATTCTTTGTGGCATCATTTGCACCGCATGATGTTGAAACGCTCCACTGAATACAATAATGCACAATTATATTCTTTGAACAGCATTGCCGGTTGCTAATATTGTCACAGTTTTGATGAAAACCCTAAACACGGGCTGTGAACTCCTCCTGACAGGTGGAACCACATTGACTCTTTAATGGCAGGGGAAACTGTTCTATTTGAGTAATATGGAATGGCTCTTTAAGTGTCCCCTGGTAAAATCACCTGCTTTGCTCCTCTCTTCGTCTTCTGCAGCACCAGTCAATGACAACGATTAGCTATAGCCTCCAGTGCTGTCTTTATCCTCAAGGTTAGATATAGCCTAGAGCCTAGCACAGTAGCAATGGAACAGGCCATTGTTTCATGACAGGATAAAAATATTAGTTGAAATAATCTGAATTTTGTGGAATGCTAAGACTGCTATGACATTACATCTAGTGCGTTTTGTCAGGAAAAGAAGTGTGTATATTCATCATGGTCAGATGAGTAATTTATCAATCAAACCAAACATTTTCTGGTTCCAGCTTGTCATGTCATTGGATTCCCAGCTTTTCTCAGTTTCATGTGATTGTAAATTCAATTCTGTTTATACTGTATTTTCTGATTCAATTGAGAGATACTGAAAATACTTGGTATTTGCAGTGAATTTTTCAATTAGAACTATCCAGGAATGTGGTGAAAGTTAAATTCTTCTGTTTTTTTCTACCTCCTATCATGTAAACAATTAGAGTGAGATGACTGAGTACCCAAACAAGGAAAACTTAAAGAAAACATTGTATATAACGCTCACACGCTATGTGTCTAAGTAAAATCAATATTTTGAAGAAAAAAAATGTGTTGAATTTAAATAGTTCTGAAGGCACATTCACACACACACACACACACACACACACACACACACACACACACACACACACACACCACACACACACACACACACGGTAACCAAGTAATCAAGATGTCATGGCTCCTCTTGCTCCCTTCTCCCCTCCCCAACTTGGCCCTTTCTTGCCCTTTTCCTCACTCCTCTTAACTTGCATCTCCTCCACGTTATCTCTCTGCCTTTCTCTCACTCCCACTCTCCTCCTCCACTGCCCCCGCCACCCCCCCCCCCCCATCCGCACCCCCTCCTTCTCCCTCCTCTCACCCTCTCTCCCTGTCTTTTCTACGTCTCTCTACCAGGAGGAGAAGAGAGGCTCCCCAGAGGGACCGTGGTTCGTTCCCGCTGCCGCCTACACTGGCTTAATGAGGAGCCTGCGGGAAGGGGTGAGTATCTCTGTGTATGTCTGCGTGTGTCTGTTTTTGTGTCTGTGCCTGTGTAGCTGTGACTAAGTCTCTCTCACTGTGTGTGCCTGCGAGTGTGTGTGTGTGTGTGTGTGTGTGTGTGTGTGTGTGTGTGTGTGTGTGTGTGTGTGTGTGTGTGTGTGTGTGTGTGTGTGTGTGTGTGTGTGTGTGTGTGTGTGAGTGTGTGTGAGTGTGTGTGAGAGAGAGAGAGGGTGTGTGGCAGGGGATCCCTGTGAACAGTAATGATGAGGCAGCTGTGGGGGCCTAAAGCGTTGTTTGCCAGCTGCAAGTCAAGGGCATGCAGAGCAGTCACACACACAAGCGTGCACGCACACTCTTACCTGCATCAAACACAACCCTTTACTGCTCAGCAGCCTGACCTCAGCAGCAATTAGGACCCTCCAGACACACACATACAGTAGATGGAGCAGAAACACAAGCAGAAATATAGATGGCTCTTTCCTTTTTCCAGGCTTTCCTTTTCTTTTCTCCTCTCCTCTTTTTCTCTTAAATAATGCTTCCCCACAAACAAATGATAAATTACGACTTTGTTTGGTAAAATTGACACGGTTCAATTGAGAAAACTGTCCAAAAATGTGAAGAATTATAGACGTAATGTATCTCAATGTTAGCATCAAGCTCACGATTAGAGATTGAGGTTTTATTCTGGTTTGGCACTGTGCTTCTTAACTTCAGCAATAAGTACTCAGTGTCTTCTCCTCCTTATTGTAGGCATGCTAAGGTTTAACCTGTTTAACAAACGATATAGAGCAGAGCACCTCCAGATCACATCATAAGGTATTACAGTGTTGTTCCTACATGGTGGGCCATTGCTGCAGAAGAAGGAAGATTTTGGTGGGTGTAAATACAATGTACAGGCAGAAGAAGAGAAGGAGATGGATGGATGTTGTTTTGTCTCTCTGAGGTAGAAGGGGTCTTACTGTGGTGGCCCAATATAGCAGAATGAATATAGATGAAACTCTGGTTTGCACAGTTGTCAGCTAGTACCTACTGTTGCTTCATTACCACTGGGAGCGTAGCAGAGGGGTAGATGAACAGAGGAGGGGTGTGTGTGACAGGAGCAGGGAGAGAGGTTGAGGGGAGGAGAGAGGAGGTTGACTTATTTATCATTATTGAGCTGTGAGAGTAGCTGACGGAAACACACACACACACACACACACACACACACACACACACACACACACACACACACACACACACACACACACACACACACACACACACTTCTCACGCACACGCAGCCTTAGGGACCAGACACTCATCCCCAGACCCAACCTGCCTCTCTCTCCCCTTCCTCTCTCCACCCTCTGTCTGTTTCTACTTCTCCCTGACTGGCTGTTTTTCCCATGGATGCACAAGTATGTTTGCTATGATTCTACAGAGATGTCTAAATAGCGTCTCTTTGTCTCATGGGCATTACATTTCCTGGAGTTAATAAGGTAGTCACACTTATTGTACTTCATCGTACTCCATGTCTAGGTCAGTTTCAGGGTGTGGCCACACCAGCATTGATCACAAGCAGTTGAATTCAGTGCATTAAAATGGATGCTGCTATCGTTGGATTTGCTTTCTAAGGCAGTTATGAGACAGGAGTCAATGATGCAATTTGTCTTTTGAATAAACAGTGTTGCTGTAAATTATCATCTGATTTGGCGACCTGCGACTCAGCAGGATATTGTGGCTGGCTAGTGCTAGCATTTTCCATGCTAGCTAGCATGCTAGTGTTTAGCTCACCAGCTACAGCTGCTCAAGAACTTGTCCTGCAATAGTCACTTATTTCACCAGCACCACCCATTTCACATGGATGTGGGAATGAATTTCTCCGTGCCACTGTGGACTCTCTCTCGTTAGACAGCAGCTATGATGAGCCTCACAAAGAGCAACTAATACATTCTGCTCCCTCTTGCTTTCCCCTGATAATTAGCCTTGTGAGCAAAATAGGGGAAAATTAAACTTGACAATGGAATTTGTGTCGAATTGCAGTGCCCCTAAAGCAACAACAATGCAGAAATGCCAAGTATATGCTTGAGGTAATTTTGAAATAGTGTCACCATTGCATGGTTTATCCACCACTGGGAGAGCACTGTTTATTTTCAATGGTAATACAGTACAATTTTAATGTCTGTGCCTTATTTTGCCGCTTTTTTTCATCTGCTAGCTTGTGCTTGCTCCAGATCTTCAGCTCTTGGGAGAGTGTGTTGCGGAGACAGAGACAGGTCTTGAACAAAGTTAATTTTCTCCTCATTTGTCTGACTGACAAAGCCATTTTAGTGTCCGAATGTTCGGAAGATATGTGGCTTGTGAAAAATGGGTCTAATATTTACTTAACTGAATACGGGGCAAAAGAATCAGTCATTTTCTGTGCTCTCATTCACTTCTCCTATTGGAGTGACCTGCTGCTAATCTCCAAAGTGGCCAGTGGTGACACCCATGTGACATGGATACAGGAAATTACTCTTAAGCGGACCATCTCATTTCTGAACCGTCTCTTTTGCTATGGCTACAAGGGTCACCGTAAATATAGATAGTAATAAGCTGCTTGCATTGTCAGCCCACACAGCGTTTTTTGGAGAAGGACAGGATCTGAAAATATCATGACTTGGAGTAGCTTCAAAAATCCAGTGTTTGTCAGGTTTTATTTAAGAGTGTTTATAGTTTTGAAAATGAGCGAACAATATTCTATAGAACCCTGAGAACCAGTAAGAAAGCACATTCTAATTATTGACAGCCTACTTTAATCATAAAAGTCGTAAAAGTTTCCGACTATCCCTTTCTGGGGTTGCGGGGGGGCTGGAGCCTATCCCAGCTGTCAACGGGCGAGAGGCGGGGTACACCCTGGACCGGTCGCCAGCCGATCGCAAGGCAACATACATAGACAAACAACCATTCACACTCACACTCACACCTTAGGACAATTTTTGAGTCACCAATTAACCTAATGAGCATGTTTTTGGTCACCGTGCCGTCCGTTAATAATGACTAGCCCAGTGGAATAGAATATTTTCACTGATCTAGAAAAATCGAACCACATTTATTTTTGGCAATCCAATTCATCGAGGCTTAAAATGTCATTTTTGGAGGTTCAGTTCTGAGCTGTTGACTCAAATGTATTTCATATTTAATCCTGACTCAAGTCCTTTAATACTGGGTATCTGCCAACATTGAGTCAAAACACTCAGTCCGCTTGTGATGTGTGGTGTTACAGAGTCATACTTACTGAGGCAGAGTAAAGAGTCGCTGGTGACATCTGTCATTTTAACTGGTGAAAGCGATGGTCTGGGTGGCTAAGAACTAAAAGCCATTGCTTTTCACTGATAAGGGAGAAAGAAGAGAGAGCAGATTCATCACTGCTGCCGTTTAGTGAATCTGTGTGTTCTGGCTGATCAGAGCAGAGTCACTCACCAGTGCAAAAAATTTTAAAATTCACACCCACATTTTTGCTCGCACATGAATGTAGAGGCCAGTTGCTGGAGTTAACGCAGTAATGTTCAGTAGAGAAATAGTCAGAATTTAACATTTTTAATCAATATATTGAACACCTGTATCTCTTTCAGTGTTTCAGTGTGTGGAGACCTGTGAGCTTTATGCTAGGTGTTTTATGCTAAAACTCAAACATTTTAGGATAGTACAACTGCTGTGACTTGAACTAAAAAATGATGAGAAAATATTTAAGGTAGCTAACAGCCCTCCAAAGAGAAGTCACATGTTGGATGGGGCCAATGACTGTAAGACTGAGAAACAGGGATTGTGTGTTGGTTTCTTTTTACCTTGAGTTGAAAACTAAATATTTGTTCAGAGCTACACAGTGTGGGGGATGTAAAGTTTGCCTCGCTGTATTCCAACGCAGTTCTGAAGATTCCAAGAGCAAAGTAAATGACACATCAGCATAAATAACAAACTTGATCTTTGAACTGCTCTTGGCTGGTCACCAAAATAACCCATATTGTCTGATTAATAAGTGACCAGCTGTGCCCTTATTGTTATAAGAATGTCTTATTATTATTGGTATGTTGCTTCAGTGATGTCTCCAATATTTAGTCATGCATTTCTCATGTAGTTTTGTCTGGAGAAGGAGATTGTCTACCAGTGTGCTAAATGTAAATCGAGTGCCACACACTGTTTATTGCATGACAGCGTTGAGATACAGCGCCAAGACCCTGTCTAATGTGCTCCAGGCAGTGTGGTTTTGATGCGTTTCCTGACCCCCTGGATCACCCCAGCCCCCTCCGCTGCTGTTGAGAGTTTTCCTGATTTACAAGTAAAGCACTGGAGAGAGGGATAGAGATCGTTGTACCAGAAGAAGGGGTCGACTGGGAGGCCACAGAGCCAAAGCGAGCATGGTGGTTGTAGCAGAGGAGAGGGGGATAGTGGGGGGTGGCAGGGAGTGACAGAGAGGAAGAGAGAGAGAAGGATCAGTGTACTGGGAGCGGGAGAAGAGATGGCAGGGAGTCAGAGAGAGAAAGAGAGTTGTACTTGGAGAGGGGGAGTGGATGGCATGGAGTGAAAGGCAGGTTTCCAGGCCAGACTTGAGCTGCAGGAAATTATTTATGAGCCTGAACAAGATGATGCTTCTGCTGCCTATGATGAAAAATCTGTGTGTGTGTGTGTGTGTGTGTGTGTGTGTGTGTGTGTGTGTGTGTGTGTGTGTGTGTGTGTGTGTGTGTGTGAGTGAGTGTGTGTGTGTACGTGTGCATGCGTGTGTGGTGTGTGCGTGAGTGTGTGCGTGCATGCAGCAGAAATGATGTGTGAACAGTATTACAGTGATAGAAGCCAGGGGGCAGAAACCAGAAATCCCCCTTACACACACACACACACACACACACACACACACACACACACACACACACACACACACACACGCAGCAGTGGTGAGCCTATTAATGATTTATCACTATCTTTCACAAAGGAGAGGAGAACAGAGGGGGACTCTCTAAGACAGTCATGGGTCCTACCCTTGTGTTTCTAGCACAAGATGACCACTCCATGTGCACACACACACTCACAGACACAAACACACCCGCATGGTGTGCAAGCCATTGTATGATATCATAATATACAGTTATTGTGTTGTACTGATTGAAAGATTTTTTAAAATGAGAGTGCCTCTGTCCATTCCACACAGAAAAAGTCTCCTGTCTAATAACACTGTGTACCTGTCTGTCCGTCCATCTGCCTGTTTTCTCCCTTTTTCCTTTTGCCTGTCTTTTTTCCTACGTCACATTGTCTTTTGTCTCTGTTTAGGCAGTATGCCTGTCTCTCTACCTGTCTGTATGTCTGTTTCTTAATCAGTTTGTCTGCTTTTATTCTGGTTTGCCTAGTTTACATGTTACTTGTTTGTCTCTCTGTTAGTTCTGTCTTCTGTCCTGTCTGTGTATTTGCACCTCTACTTGTTGCTGCTTTCTGCCGTCTTGAACAAATGTCTCTTCCTCTTGCTTCACGCCTCACTGTCTGTCTGTTAGCCTGCTAATCAGACAGTCTGTCTCTCTCTCTCTTTGAGTGTGGCTATTAGTGATGTTAGATGTGCTGTGTGAGGCTGATAGATGGTGTCTGTGTCTCTGGCATAGGGGCTCATTCAAAACCAGGTGCATTGGCTTCTAAAGGATCTTAATTACAGAGGGAAACCACATCAGACATGTGAACACACGCACTTGTGCACATGCAGGCATGCACACAAATCCTGCGTCAAGTCATGTGATGTTTTTCTGATGTGTATCTCTTTCTACTTGAGACTCAGAGGCCAGGTGCAAACATGTTTGGATATAAAACTAATCTGCTGATTGACACTTTAAGATAGGATTTTATTGTTCCGTATCTGCCTAGCCTTTTAACTCTTTTCATCTATAAACAGAGGTTTTTCCAACTTTTTTTAGCCAGGGGTTCAAAGTGTATAAATCTTATCTGTCAGCTGGGCCTGAGCGACAGAATAAGGGAGATTTTTAATTTAACCCAGTTGCCAGGAAGCCGTTTGGTCCTGTTGAAACTTGAGAAAAAAGATGGAAATCCTGTTTAAACTGGATACACCAGTAGGACAAAATAAATGAAACTTCATGTAGTTTTTTTCCAGCAAGTGCCAAATTTAAATCCAGGAAACCTGAAATTGAAGAATGCATGTTTTGCCAGAGTATTATATCTGTCTTTAATGGTCTTAAATTAGGATGAATACCTACTCAGAAATCACAGCTTCATGTTTGAAGTGAGGAAGTATGAGAGTGGGTATGTCATTTAATTAGATCAGCCCATGACACCTCTGGAAGACTCAGTCTCATGCTCTAAATCTACCAAATGTTAGCCCCTTGCTGGTTTTTAAAAAATCTGTATTAGTCATTGAGGAGGCAATACAGAGAAGCAGTTGAGTCCGAGAGATATTTCTAATCTTGATAACTAAGATATGAATTGTCCAAAAATGTTCTGCAACTCAATATCAGGACGCCCTAATAATTTTCACATTTACTATACACTGTAATGCTTATTGAGCAATTTTAATTCAATTACTTAATTATTCAGGTCCTTTATTTATATTACAAATCTGTTTTTTGTAGGAGCAGGAAGAAATTAAGTATATTACCATCTGAGTTCACAGAATTTGAACGCCTAGAATTTAAATTAAACCATATTTCTTTGATTAGTTTGAAGCTTTTTTCTTTTTTCCAGTCACTGTTAATATATTGTTAGAACTTTATTTAACATTATTCGTTTCTTAATAATTCTTACAGTTGTTCAAACACCCTGAATCTGATTTACTTCAACCTAACAGATGTCCCACACTGGGGGAAGCACTGGACAAGATGCTACCAAACATATTATCGTCATGCTACTGTATCAGCAAGCTAGCAGAGCACTGTGAGAACGTCAGACATGTGAAGTGAAGGCATGAGGAGACTTGGTGCAGTGCAGTCACTCCAGTTAAAAGTCATTCAGGCAGGTTTGAACTTGATTTGGAATACGAATCTCTTAGTTCTCTTAGTCTCTTATAGTTATCGATAAAGTAAGGCCTATCACACCCCCTGACGTTTCCTCTTGCGCAAACATGAAGTTGACGTTCTTTGTTTTGAGTGAAATGTGTTGACAAATATTGGATGGATTTCTATATTCAGTATCAGGAGAGGATGAATCTTAATAATTTTCCTCTCACGATACCAGCTAGCCAGGCTATACTTACGTGTACGATTAAATACCTGCAGATTAATTCCATGAAGCTCAGCTGTTCTTTGTATTCAGTGTGAATATTATTATGCTGACATTCACATTTAGCCAAATACATTCTTACAGAGCACCTGGCGTAGCTGTAGACTCTTAGTCTTGCTCTAAAACGTTTGCTCAACAATTAACTAAATATGTTTATGTACAGTGGTAACAGAGAGGGCAAGACAAAAAACTTATATTATACACTTAAACCGTGTTATTATAATGACATAATTTCAGTTGTGTTATGTACGATTACAGAGCTCTCATCATTTACGTTGAAACTTGGCAAAGTCTCATGCATAAAGAAATAAATCGGAGATGACCTTGGTAGCCAAGTTTTTGGGAAAGCCATTGCAAAGATTTTATTTTAATTTCTTTAAAGTTGACTTTCTGGAGATGTGAGGTTTAAGTAGGACACTGAGTATAATATAATGATTGGGCTTCTTGGATGAACTTGTTTCTCATACTGGGAGAAATTATAATGAGAATAACTTCCTCTTTCCTCTGTCTCCTGCATTTCTCTGTCTGCATCATAATGATGGAGTTTCTTGCATGAGCTCACCACATATAAGGGTATCTCTCTCACTCCATCTCTCTCTCTTTCTCTTTCTTTCACTCCCCCCCTTCCTTTTCTCTGTGTAGTTCCTGGCAGGGCTACAGTCTATTAAACACACAGACAGTGGGTGCTCCCCCGTGGGCTCATTAGTGAGCTGGCCCGCACAGCCTGGGGAATGCTGGAACAGACCATTCTACTGGTTCCCGGAGGGGTGCCAGAGGATTCATTATGTTGTCGTGCTACGTACTCCCTTGGTGATGAATACACAATGTGATGTCCTATATTGGTTTAATAGATGGTTATTTAAGCTATCGGTTATGATTAGAGCTCCCATGTGGTTGAATAGAATGTGTCTTTAATGTCTAAAATATGTTAAATAACTGTGGATCACAGCCCGGCCATCAATGCAGTGTTAAATGTCAGAGGTACATCCATGCCTCCATGAGTGAATCAAGATTTTTCTCAGTTCTAAAAGGTTCACTTTGTTTTGGACATACAGTTTCAGCAGTGGAGTAGAGACATTTTTTTTTGCTGTTCTTGCAAAGTACATATGTTCAGACAGACGGGACGGAGGTAAATCTTTTCATGAAATTGAAAATGTGGTGTAAATGATAAGAACTGACACTCTGCTCTTTCTGATGAACAGCCGCTATAATCAGTTTGAATTCTTGTCTTGTAATGGATTCACACGGGGACAAGTTTTCATGGCAATAGTGTCTCTAAACGTGTTTAAAACTTTTCACACCGTTCCTGCAGCCTAATCCACAGCATCTACATCTGCTCTCCATCCATACACTGAAAAGACTGTTGGAGCGTTTGAGGAGGGGGATAACATGAAACATTTGCAGTTCATTTCACCAAAATTTTGCCAAAATTATCACTGTTTGAAGCATCCTGAGCACACAAATGGACAGCAGAAAAGGAGATTATTTGAACATTTGGGTCTATTGAAATTGATTTAAAGCTGCAATTTGCAGCCATAGCTGCAGTTGTGTGTGAAGAAACAAACTAAAAACAGCCAGTTTTCAAGCTTATATGGAGCGTTTGATATTAGACAGTTTCAATGGAGTATCACTGTAATTGTTGGATGTTTTCTTAAATGTTGTGCATTACATATATATACAAATGTGTGGACAGTCAGTGTTATGTGAGAAATATGTATCAGCTAAGTAGTGTAGTAATGTCATTAGCTGTCACCTGCACCACTTCTCAGAATTACTATGATAAAGTGCCATGGTGAAATTAATGTTTCAGCTGTTATAAGGAACTTTTACCACAAAATACAGCTAACTGTTTTTTTATGAATGAATAGGCTCTATTGTATTTCATATCTAGGGAGAGTAGAGTCTAAGTGATGTAACGCAGTGAAACACAATAATAACCTGACAGAGGCAATCACTTCTGTTCCACTTCCTGTCTTTCTCCACAATGACTTTCCTGGAAAAACTCATTTCCTCAGCCACAGAGATTTCATTAGCCTGGCCCCATTGTATGAACACAAACAACTGTTCTCTTGTGAGGCAAAGGTGTGTGGGCACATAAAGTATACACATAATTATTCATGCACAAACACTTGCACACCAGCTCATACACACTCACACACAAGTGCAACCCTGTTGAGGTGACGTCGAAGGCTGATCTAATTGTGAGTTTGTGATTGATTTAAATCTTTGTTCTTTTCTGCCTTTTTTCACCAGTCGAGTTTGAGTTTGGAACTAAACAATGAAACAGAAATCATGCACAATGGCATTATATTTTCACATAAAAAAAAGAGTCCTGAAATACTCTGCTATTCGGATGCATGCAAATACAAAGGCTTATCTTTATATTAGTAGAAATTGAACATATCCCCCCATAGTTTTTCTACTGCTACGTATTGGTACTGTTTGCCCTGTTGCTGAACAACAGGCTTTTCAGCACATGCTGTAGTACAACATTATGTTGTTTTGGTCTGTATTGTCTGATACATTATGACTATGCAAAGGAGGGTCATTGGGGTCAGTGTCATAGTGTTGCTTTTGAACACTTTGGATTCTTGCTGCGAGATTTTTGACCAACAGGACCATTCTTAAATGGACTGTATTACTTAGGTAGATCTAGTTGTCAGTACCAACTTAAATTAGTCATTTTAGTTAATTGTGTTAAAGTAAACTGGTTGGCCATTGTTCCAAAGTGAATATAAATAATTCAAAAATGTTTGTGTGTCTGTGTCTCAAAGGATGATAACATAGTTCATCACATGGCTGCAAAAAGCCATAGAGAACATCTCCACCACTGTCTCTAGCCCCACCCACCACCTGGTTACCACAGGGATGGGTTAGGCCCTGTGGTACCTGTTCACTCACTCCACCATGGAAGCTGTCAGAGTCACTGCCATCTCTGTAAGTTCACATGCATGAAACACACATTCACACACACCGTCATATGTGTGACTGTGTACAGATGTGTACTTATGCACATGCTAACATCTCTGTGGAACCAGCAAACACAAATAGAGATCAAACACGCACACAAACAGCCAAAACATGGTGATTAACTCAGGCAGTTGACATTGAAAAGACAAGCTGTTGATACAAATTAGGAAAAAATGGTTTTGAAGTTGTGTGTTTTTATTTTTTGATTGAAAAATTGTCGAAAATTTTCCCTCTCCTGACTGACCTCTAATAATGAAAATGAATGACCTTCTGAAGCTAAACAACAAATTACTTGTTGCAAGTCTGGCACCTTGCCTTTACCCACCAAATATCTTGTTCGGCTACATGTCCATCCATCTATTAACTCAGCCCTCATGCAGAGTTTCATTACCTAAATGCTTCATTGTCAGACTGTCACTCATGTTAATTTCTGTGTTGGCGCTGTGGGTGAAATTGCATAACATAGAGTGACAAATACCTTAGAAAAGCATTCGTACCTTTGTACCTCCACCTTTTTTAAGGCAGTAACAACTTAACATCAGGGACTTCGTGTGCAACATGACATTACAAGGAAATAGGAGCCTAATCCATGAATGATATTCATAACCTCAGTGTATTTATGTTTATTTGTTTTTCTCTATGTCCCTAGTCCCTTTCCAGGCTAACCTGGGTCATCCCTGCAGTCGTCTTGGCTCTGACTGACACCTGTGGCCCTGCGGCAGTCTTAGAGAGCATGGATAGAGCAAGTGCAAGGGTCCAGCAGCACCTACTCACAGCTATGGCCACTGCGCTACTCACCTCATGTGTCCAAACACACTGAACAGGGTAAGTGTTTTATGCATGCTTGCATAACAATGTAACAACATATTGGAGAACGTCAAACGCAACTACAGAGAGAAACCCAGACACAAACAACCATATCCTTTTATCGTTATATTTTATCAATTCAGAGCAATTCTACAGGACATTTAGGTGGTAACATGGGGTGGGTGGGGTTTGATTTTTAGAGTTTATGAGTCACAAATGGAGGTTTTTACACAGGTGCTGACAACAACATGAGGAATAAATGAAACTAGCTTCAAATTCTCTACATCTTTATTTCTCTCTCTCTCTCCCTCTCTCTCTCTCTCTCTCTCTCTCTCTCTCTCTCTCTCTCTCTGTCAATCTGTCTCTGTCTTTCTTCCATACAGTTCATGAACTAATGCTGAACTGTGCAAAAACTAATTTGTCAGGAATTGCTTATTTAATTTTTCATAAGACAGCCCATCTAGTGTGTATGCAAAGTGCTAATCTCGGTAAGGCAGAGGGGCTAAAATTGATTTGAAGGTTTTTAAGTTGGAGTCTGGCATTGGTAATTGACTCTGAACTGAATGTATTTGCATTGAGCATTTCCAATTTAACACCAGAATACAAACTTAGTACTTCAACTCTGCTCTAATTATACACTGATATGCATTCACCCTCCTTCTCTCTCCTCTCTCTCTCTCCCTTGGCACAAAGACAGACAGTCCAAGAGTTTGTTTACACAGAACTCTGTCTGTTAGAGTGTGTGTTTGTTTAATGTGTGTGAGACTGCGTGTTTGTGTGTGCTTGCGCATGTTTGTGTTAGTGTATGTGCATGCGTGCATACACACACACACACACATGCACATACGCTAATTTGTAGAGTGTGTCAGTATCTGGGCTAATTGGCTGAATGAACGCGCTGCAGCCTTCTACTTCAGCAAAGCATTATGGGTAGTGGGGAGGGACTTATCAGCTAGGCACACACTACTGGGCTTTGAAATTAATTAACTTGGTGTCCCCTCCATAAACACACATGCATGCACATTCTCTTACACACACACGCACACACACACACACACACACACACACACACACACACACACACACACACACACACACACACACACACACACACACACACACACACAGAGTCAGAAGTGTATGGTGTTGGTGATAATGATAATGGTAATGAATGTTGGCCAGTCACAATTTTTTCCAGCCCGTTACCGTCGCTGTGTTTATGCTGAGTGAATGGATGTCCAAAGTAGCTGTAGGCATACACATCTGTGTGTGTGTGTGTGTGTGTGTGTGTGTGTGTGTGTGTGTGTGTGTGTGTGTGTGTGTGTGTGTGTGTGCACATGCCTGTTGCGTGATAATGTGGAGTCTCAGAAACAGGAAAGAGGGAAAATATTAAATTGAATCATTTCTTATTTGAATACCTAATATGGATACATTGCAGTGATATATGTTGATAAGATAAACTCAGCATTAAGAGCAGCATGCAAACATTTTTCCTCTTCAACCTCTGAACCAGCCTACCTAGTTAGATTGTTACCATGTAAACATTTAGGTGATACTTTGCAGTGCTAAAACACTTGTATTTGAATTGCAAAGCATTGTATCTTGGACTGTGCGCCAGCAGAAACATTCACAACCAGTCGGGAAGACTTTCACTTTATTCGTTTGTGTTTTGTAGGATCTGCTATTGAAGGTGGTGCGCTGTCTACAGAGTCCATCCACAGTAACAAGAGCCACAGCATTATTACTGCTGCTGCTGCTAATGCAGGACAACACACACTGGTGTGCGCATGCACTCACACACATAGACAAGGCTTGTAATTAAAACGTCCTCCTAGCCAGATTACCATGCCTACATTTGTTTTATCTCAATAAATGAAAAACAACTAGAAAGTAGCTCACATTTTTTGACTTACTGCTACCAAGTATGGTATGAAAAGTGACCCATACAATATGTCCAGTGGATAAAGAGCTTTTAGCATACCCCCCGCAGTCTCCTACTGACTGCCTGTACTGAGGTCTGGACCAGTGAAGCGTACTCATAACTCCACTCAGTCTGTCAGACCACTGGCTAATTAGTTTCTCTGGAATGTACTTGCCCATGTTCACACATGGACTGAACTGTCAGAGAACAAACAAATAGCATTTGTGAATTCCATTTCAGGGTGGGATTCCCCTTTAATTATTTAGCAGTAGCCTTCAGAGTGTGCTCTCTTAGCCAGCTACACTATAGATAAACTAAACTTCCTCCTCAGTATAATGTGTAGCGGGGCAAATCCGAAATTGTGCTACTTGTTTTAGTGATATTCATTTGAAAGAAACTGACACTTGTTTTAACTTTCATGTCAGTTACTTTACATAGTTAATTTGTGTGTATTATACAATGTCTAGTGCCAGCCACGTAGTCCTAAAGTCCTAGTAGTCCTAGTAAAAAAGTCAGCCCAGGTGGCTAGCGTGTTTTATTGATTGCTGGGGAGGAAGGATGGCTTTTCATTTTGACTATGTCGTGTGCCCCACTCCTTCCTCAGTAATTTAGTGAATCTGAAAATACTGTTTGTTTGTGAAGGTGATTGTATGCACACTCATCCACGTCATTTCAGGTTGTCTGAGAGTTCTAGACGACAGTTTCCCTCTTCACTGTATTGCCATACAGCAGCTAATCATGATTTCCTTTCATTTTCGTTTGAAAAACAGTACTTTAATATGGACAAAGAGACAACAAGAGACTTTGTTTTTTTTTACATTTAACCAACTTATTGTGGACATATTATAGGAGTTAAAGATTTATTAGATCATTAAACCAACAAATCTGAGCATGCATGATTTTTTGGAGTGATTTATCTTGAAGCAGAGGTTTCACGCTCGGATGCAAACACTCAGATTGCTTCTCATACTCTGCGTAACCTTTGCTTTAACTAGCACAGCAGCTGTGGGAATGATAGCACAAATGTATGTACCCTGGCCATTCAGTTTGTGCTGCTGTATTACTGAGACTTCAAATGGTTCATTAGCTGGTTGTCCTGTGTTTCACCCTACACTAACTTGCAATGCAGCTGTGAATGTGCGTAGCCCACATGATCAAATGCATATGCATGTATATATTCAGCCAGTTCCCCTGGTAATTTCTGACCAGTTGGCATCTCAGTTTGAAAAAGATGGCCTAGATTACTGACATATGGATCCTTATATCTGTCTCTCTCCTTATGTCTCTTCCCTCTCTATTTCTCTCTCTGTCTGATTTTGCTCTCTGACATGAAGCATGTGTGAACTGCCAGATTATCTTTTCCATAAAAGAGTATAAGGTATGTTTAGTTAGACTTGTCACCACAACCAATTATTTACATTCCTTTCTAACTATTTTTACTCACCAAAATGACGTGCCAGTGTGAATACACCCTTTAAATACCTTTGACGGACATAACCACAAAACCTCTCCTTGGCGTCTACTGAGGAGCTCAGTCATTAAACATTTTAATTGTTTTACAGTTTTATACAGTTTGAATTATAAGCTGTGCTCCAACGCCATCATACATAACAGCCCTAAATGGATTTTGTGTATGTAATACTTACTTACTTATATACTTTGTGTATGTAATGGAAATGAAGCAGCATGATTACCTCATTTTGGATCGTTGTGATTGGACCATTCTCTCTGACATTACAGCCCTACGTCAGAGCATCATGCGCTTGATCTTTTGTTGGAATGGCTCTGCTTTCTAATGTTTCTAATGTAAAACTAAACTAAACAGAATGATGGCATTTTTGTTCCTCACTCTCTTCAGCTCTTTTTCTTTGCCTGTCTGTCTGTCTCTCTCTCCCTCTCCCTCACACACTTTCTATCTCTCTCCTCTCACTTGCTCTCCCTCTGTTCACTGTGTTAGAGCTGTCAGAGTTGACCTGCCTGTCTCTCTCCCATCGAGCACTCTGCATGATTCAACCACACACACGTCTTTCCCTCAGTCCTGCTCTCACCCAGGCACGTTGTGTTTAATTAGCTCCTCAGTGGCGTGAAAATGTGTGTTCGTGTGTGTGTGTGTGTGTGTGTTTTTGTCTGTATGAGATAAACTTGCGCAGGCCTCACTGAGGAAGTGTCAAGATTGCCATTGGGAGTGGAGTGTGATGGCTTTCAACAGAGGCAGTCACACACACACACAGAGCAGGCCACGTGTAGGTCAGTTGTGTGTGAGTACTTTGTGAGTCTCCCACAGTGACTGACAGAGAGGTGGCAAGTTTGTCTCTCTTTATTTAGCAATTGGGGGAAAATGGCTGCATGACTAGCAGGTGAACACACAGGCAGAAGTCTAGCATGGAGACAAATGGGCAGACAGACTGGAGACAGGCATAGAGCTGCTCAAAAAAAAAAAAGATATGCTCAAAAAAATGTTGCATTATATTCAAGTTTAGTGAGGTTATGAGATATTGTTGACTTTAGTGTTGTTGAAGAAAAAGTTGTGCTTGAACCAAACGTGAATTACAGGCTCATCCCACATTCTGTTCATGAACCTACTGTCACTCTTACCCTGATTGACAAGGCACAGGCTGCAACAACAGCTTAATCTTACGTTATAATGTCTAATAGTGTTAAACATTCTGTAGGTTCACCGCTTTGGCCAGACTCAAATATGCCAGTGATGGACAATGATGAATTACCATAACATTTGGTGCAAACGTTCATGGGGCCTGGATGAATCTAAAGACTTTTCCTCTAGTACCACATGCCAACTGAAATTTGTAAGTTTGAGTAAAATGTCTTCACAACTGTTGGAAGGACTACCATGACATGTGTTACACACATTCAAGTCCCCCTCAGGATAAGATGTAATAACTTCTATGATCAATGTCAGTCAACATTTCCACTGTCTGTAACCAAATGCCTGCAAAACTCATCACATTCCATCACTCTCAATTTGTTTTCAGTGCTCATTAGAAAATGTTAGCATGCTAACATCCTAAACTAGGATTCTGATTCTGTACCAGCTCATTGTATCTATTAGTTTTGTAGTTTAAATCACAAAGCTGTTTTCATATCACACGTACAGCAGTTAAACCACCTACCCTTGACTCTTTGCCTTACTGCCCTGAGTTTGGCTCCTGATGCACATGTCCTCTGCCAAGTGTGCAGTTTAAATCAGTCCCACTGTTCAGTTTGCTGCATACCACCTCGTCTGTTGTAACACTTACACAGAGAAGTCCTGATTGTTGTGAAAAATAAACTTGCACTGTGTTCCTGGTTTTTCAAAAACTGAATTTGGGGATGTGGAGCATGAAGCTGAGTGTATTTGTTTTACTCAGTGGTCCTTCAAAGGAGTAACCTATAATTATTCATGTAGCAGGCTTTTCATGGAGCTGGAACTTCTTCTTGTATTTGCTTCCACTGTTATTTATCATTGTTAATTCTATCATTGACTTCATTATCTATTTAGGTATTGTTAGGAGTAATTGTTTTCATACCTGAGGGTCTAATGTCAGTGGCACTAACAAGGCTTTGCCCAGAATCCAAAACAACTGTAGAAAAATCAAGCAGTTCCTATTAGAACTCTCCTGAAGTGCACTGGACCCCTAATATGCTAACAGTAGCTGTGTTGGATTTCATATAACTCTAAACCCTGGCTGCTAATTTCCTATGCAGCATTATGAGGAAAAACACTGAATTAGTAATCCCCCGCTGCCCCTGCACCACTGCCACTCTAAAGCTTACTGTAGAATCAATATTTGTTAACTAATGTGACCTATCTGAATCTCTGTGCATGCATCTGCATTCATGCTGTTTGTGCGTCTTTGTGCTTGTGCACGTGTGTGGGTGTGTTTGTGTGGCAGTAATGAATATCGGTTAGCAGTGATAACTTTTCTGCTCTGCTCTGAATTTGTGAATAGAATATTATTGATTACTGTTCAATACAAGCAGTCTGACATGAATAAAAATGTTCTCAGGGCCTGTCTGTATCTTTCTCGACCCCTTCTTGTCATGCATCTTGTTACAATATTTCAGCTCTTTCACATGAATGTTATTGTTAATGTATCTGCATCAGTTTCATGTTAGTCTTGATACTTCTGAGTAATACACAATGAACAGTAGGCTACTTGAAAGTATGTGTCATTCATTTATCAGCAATGCTACATACATTTTATAATGTTTGTCTCTGTCTGTCTAGACTTGTATTATATGTGGAGAGAGACCTGCACAAAGCCACTCCCCTCAGAGAGAACCCCAGCCAATCAGGATACCTCTCTCAATGTCTAGCTTTCCTGATTGTGTATCTGAGTAGCACTGCACCACTGATACTGGGTACACACACACACACACACACACACACACACACACACACACTGTGCTTGCTCTGTGTGTATTTTGCTGACATTTTGATGTCAATTTGCAAATCAATTTAGCAATGCAATATTCTCCCTTCCTCACTCCGTTCATCAAGAACTACATTTGAGAATTTCTATTTGCTTATTTTTGATCCTGTAAAAACATTCATGGAATTTCACGTTAGTAGGAAAACGCAAATGTTTTTGCCAGCAGTGATAAAATGCTCTTCTCTGTGTTCTGAGTATAAATGAAGTTTTTATGAAAACGTACTTTTATATTGCAGTAAGTAGTCCTCTACTCTCATCCCTTCTCATCTCCTCTTGTGTCCCCTTGTCTTGTCTCCTTCTCTAGTGAATGTCTTATGTGCATTAAGAGGTGTGATCAGGAGGAGACACCCATCTACAGCTCAGAGCAGACAGCTTAAACACACTTTGCCTACAGTGTCTGTAGTGCTGGAACTTCTTTCATCTCAGGTAGCTTGGACCCACACGAGTTTTCTTCATTGTTTGATTTTAATGTCCTCACACTGTTGCCTGCGGGCTCATCCACATAGACTTTCTCATAAATTGCCAGTACTCATCATTGTTCAGAACAGTATTGGCCAGGTGCTGTGACACTGTACATCATTTGGGTTTGTGTAAGCCGAAAGGAAAAATAATGTTATGTGTACTCCTGCTCTTCACCCTCATTCTCACAGGTCTTTAGATCTCAAATAGTAACTGAGGAGTTTCTAGCTCAAATTGGATTGCTGCTGCTAAGTGTTTAGTATACAGTAATAATACATTTCCAACGGTCATGTTTAGATAAGGACTCTTTATCTGTCTCTTCAGCAGAGTAATTGTTTTATAAACTGAACGCGCTGCAAATTCATTTGACAAGCTAAAATATGCCGATAACGTAAAAAACAGAAGTGATATGCATTGCAGTCCTTTAATACTTAGGCAGGGACAAATCTAGGAACCAAAACACACAGCAGTAAATGCAAAATGAAAAATCAAAACAACTGTCACTAATTCAGTAATTCCAGTGCATTAAAACTGTGCATTAAAACTAAGTATTGCTCTAATATGTAGCTGATATGTCATTTGTACCCTCTCTCTCTCTCTCTCTCTCTCTCTCTCTCTCTCTCTCTCTCTCTCTCTCACAGAACTATATCACCTCTATAGAGTCCAATGAAACAAATCTGGCCAGCGCTTTGGGTGAGTTACTTTCCCAATTACTACAAGTTTTACATGTTTTCACACACATCATTAGTAATTTTGCTAGATGCTGTTATATAAGTCTTAATTCTGTTTTGTTATCTCTTTTTCCATGGAGCTAAAGTTTTACAATCGGGATGTTTAACTGGGTAAATAAAGACTAAATACTGTATATATACATATTTGTTAGCTTATAACGTTTAGTTTTGAAGGCTGCATTCTAACTCACAAGACACCTACATACATGTGGCCTTCAAGATGGCAGATGTGGCATTGAATTTAAAACACTTGTGCACAAGGTGAGGTGCGGCATGCAGGGTCAGCCATAGTGTACTGCATTTGGGAAAGCTGAGGGGGTTCAGTGCCTTGCTCAAAGGCAATAACAGCAACCAAATTCCAGTTGCAAGCTCACAAATAGAATACGCTCAGCTGTCTGTGCAGGCAGTTCAGTTACTGGTCAGCCTCCACTTTTACTGAGGAGATGGTTCAGTGGAGCTGGATGATGTTCAATACCCAGTTAGGTGCAGCAGTAAGTCATTGAGGAGTTGATCAGGACATCTCTGTCCATCGTTGAAGTCCTGAGTCAGCACCATGCTGCCACCAGTCCACGTCATAGTGTTGTAAGTATGCATGCAAGCAAATATGTTACTGACTTCCTGTCTGACCCACTGTCTGTTTACCTGACTGAATGTTTGTCTGTCTGTCTACCTTACTGACTTTCTGTTGAGAGCGTAGTTATAGAAAATATAGGACAGGTGTCTTGTGATATTCAACAACTGTCAGTACATTACCACTGATGGGACCATGGAGACAACCTGTCATCATCCTGGTATTCTGCTGCACTTCAGACAGTCAGCTTTCTAACATACATTTTTTTACTGTTGACTCTTTTAGAAAAACATAAGTGATACATATGTTGCTTTGGTGTGATAGTAAGCTTGCAGAATGAGGACTATAAAAATGATCTGTATTTTGAAGTCTCCATGAATATCTTCAGTTTTTGCACATTTCATGTCATGGTTTTATATTCAGTGTTTGTCTTCCAGTCTACTAAACCTGTCTGTAAGTGTTCAGAGGACAGAGGGTCGACTTGTGCACTATTAGGCAAGACACTAATCAACTATTGAACCAACGAAGTCTCATCAGCTCTGCGTGTGTGTCTGTGTGTGTTTCTGCATACGAGCGCGTGCACGGGACGGGACGATGAGATTGTGTTTAATGACTATTGACGTATGGAAGTGGAGAGCAGCAGGAAGCCGACAGGATGGAGGTAGAGAAAAGAAATGTGATGAGGAATAGAGGAAAGGAGCCAAGAGAAGGCTTGTGCTACTGATTGTCAATAACACAGGAAGACATTTTAATTACCAGCAGCCAACTCAGATTAACTTTTATTGCCCGCTGGACAAGGACACACAGTCATGTTTGAGTTAGTTTACTTCTCTGAATCCTTGTCACAAAGTAAAGTTTGCAGTAAGTTTTGCATCCACAACTCTCTTTTCTTCTTTTTACACAAGCCGCTTTCACACTGTGGCAAATGTCGCATTTGTTCTTGAGTCATCTTGAAAAGTTAAACACACTTACAGCTATGTCAGCGATGCACCTGTTTAAACCAAGAAGTGGTGGGGAGGAATTCACTAAGTGTCCCACTTCATTTAACATGTCACTGAACTGTGAACAACAGTTAAAACTCTTTATGGGCTACACAAACCTTTGCAATCTGAACTAACAACTGTAAACAAGTACAATTTAAATCTGACTTCAGTCACTGAGCATGATGTTATTGCACTGAATGTGCATTCAGCCACAAATGTTGGTTCATTACTTTTTGGGTTATGCTAATGTATTTAGAAATTCTGAAAAAAAAGGACAAATGTTAAACTTTTACTCAGGAAAAAAAAAATGTAAAAAAAAAAAACAATTACACAACACATAGGAACACATCAGTCTTCCCTCAAACATTGACTCATACTTTTGAAACAACACATAGAGCACATCACCAGACAATGAGCCAACTCGTGGTATTAAACAAGATTTAATATACTTAACAACTCTCACTGAAAGTTGACCATCACTACTTGAATTTCTCACTTTGGTAAATAGAGCAAAACACCATCCTCTTTCCAACTGGGTCTGCTGTAATGACAAACATTCAGTCCTCCAGTAAAGATATATTGGTTATGTCTCTGTCTAGGAGCTGCATGCTAACAATAGACTATTTGTTGTTGAATTAATGATATACAGTAGCTTCAGCACAGCAGGTATATTGGGGGAAAAAGGAGTTTTGTGCACTGCCTAATCAACAATGTACACATGAGCGGGTTGTTCAGTTTGTTTGCCAGAAGAAGAAGAAGAAGTAGAATTTCAGGCACTATGGCGCCATGATTTGCAAATAGTAAAAACTTCAAATAAAAAGTACATACAACATAATACAACTTTACAGTTGTGCTCATAAATATACATACCCTGCTAGTTTTTGGACGATATGCTGGATCATGCAAAAAAACTTTTCTTTGATTGGATACTGGTCAGATAATGGAGAGAGAGATACATACCCTTGGATGTTTGTGTGTACAATAAACACACAAGCTCACACTCACAGGTTTAAATGGCTATTAAGGGTAAGTTTCCAAACTTGTGACTTGTTTGATTGTAATAAGTGTCTGTCTATAAATAGATAATGAGTTTCTTATCCCCTGAGAGACCCCTGCACATTTCATTCAGGGCTGCACTGACTTTGCTGGATACTGAGCCAAGAGGAAAGCAACAGAAGTGTCCTGTGAGAAAAGGTAGTTCATAAAGGGATATAAAAAGATGTCCAGAGATTTGAAAATGCCAATCAGTAGTGTTCAAACTCTAAATAAGTAGAAAATTCTGTTGACACCAAGACATGGTCAGCTAGACCAACGATTTCAGTCACAACTGCCAGGAAAATTGATCTGGATACAAAGAAGAACCCATAAGCAGCTTCAACTGAAATACAGGCTGCTCTGCAAAAAAAAATGGGCGGCCGTTTCAAGGTAATAAGGAAGTACTTGAACAAAAATGGGCTGCATGGTCGAGTTGCCAGGAAAAAGCTGTTCCTGCGCCAATGCCACAAATCAGCGTGCTCATGATATGTCAAACATATCTCAAAACTTGTGGAACAAAGGCATTTGGAGTGACAAGATCAAATTTGAACTTCATGGTCACAACCAGAAACGCTACATTTGCAGAGGAGTCAACTAGGCCTATGACGAAAGTACACCATCACTACTATGAAGCATGGAGGCGGATCTCTGATGTATTTGGAGTGTGCTAGCTACAGTGGCACAGGGAATTTAGTCAGAAAGACAAATGCATCATGTTACCAGAAAACACTGGAGAACAATTTGCATTCATCAGCCCGGAAGCTGCCCATGGGACTCACTTGGACTTTCCAACATGACAGTAATCCAAAACACAAAGCCAAGTCGACCCTTCAGGGGCTACAGCGGGGAAAAAAATGAAGGTTATGGAGTGGCCATCACAGTCGACTGACCTCAATATCACTGAGCCACTTTGGGGAGATCACAAACATGCAGCTCATTCAAGACAACCCACGAATTTATGGCATCTGGAGACTTTTTGCCAGGAAGAACGGACAGCTTTACCACCAGAGAAGATAACTCACAAAAGACTTTATTGCTATATTTTACAATGATTGTGCTATTCTGTGGTGCCTTATAGTTTGCTTTTAATCCCATTAAAAATAAAACATGTATTTTGACAGGTCATTCATGGTATGTCAATTTATGATATATAATTGACTGTTTACTTATTACGATTCTAAACAAAGTGGAGGAAATTCATCTTTAGTCACAGCAGTGGTGATTGGAAAAACTCTTTTTTGCACAGCTTGTGCAGTAGGCAAAGGGGTAAATAAGTAAGAGAGAAAGAAGCAGAAAACACAGACAAGAAAGGATTTCAGGCAGTGAGGGGACATGTCACCCGCAGTTCACAGTTCAGAGAAACTGCACCAAGCCTTTCTCCCCACACACACACTATCCACTCTTTTGATGGTTGTGATATTAATACACACACCATTAAGTGGTGGACAACATCCTTTGTAGTTCCCTTTCTCCGGCTTTCAATGTAATGACCTCACACACACTCACTCAGCATTAGTGTTGTTTCTATGGTAATATTAGTAATCATGCAAATTCATGCAATACAGATTCATGCCTAAATAAGGGCTTTGACAGCTGTGGAAGTACGCTTGTGTGTGTGTGTGTGTGTGTGTGTGTGTGTGTGTGTGTGTGTGTGTGTGTGTGTGTGTGAGAGAGAGAGAGAGAGATTTACA
This sequence comes from Chaetodon trifascialis, assembly GCF_039877785.1. Lineage (NCBI taxonomy): Eukaryota > Metazoa > Chordata > Actinopteri > Chaetodontiformes > Chaetodontidae > Chaetodon > Chaetodon trifascialis. The sequence goes on from NC_092062.1 coordinate 11,589,766, forward strand.
CCCATGTATTATGCACATTGTGGGGACATAAATTTGTTTACGGTCACATTGTGGACTCATCATACTTGTGGGGACATGGTTATCTTTCCTGTAAGTCTCCAGGAAATGCATATATGTAATGTCCTCAAAAGCGATGAAAAGCTAAAGTGTGTGTGTGTGTCTGTGTGCGTGTGCGTGTGCATGAGATCAAAGAGATCATTCAATAGTGCATTTCCATAGCAATTTGATCCTCTGTGACAGTGGTTCGTGTGCCCACTGAATTAATAAATTACAGTGTCGTCTACTCAGTTTAATGTAAAAGTATATCCTGTTCACAGGTTTGCTGTATATTAAGTAGATTTTCAGAGGAAAGACTGAAATTGCTTTTATTGATATGTGTTTTCCCTCAAAGGAGAGAACAAACTGAACCACTGATAATATTCATATTGTTTATGTTCCGCAGTGAGATTGAATATGAACTTTTACATCTAAAAATCTTCAGCTGCAGCATTTTTTACATTAAGTTGCATTCAGTGTCTGCTGCCACAGAATTTCAGCCTGTTTTCACCAGAGGTGTTTCATATCCGCGGCACTGAGGCATTATTAGCAGATGAACTTACTGTGTATAACACCAGATTGTAATCAATTCTGCTGGATTGTAGCTTTGCTGGAGAACCAGTACAGTGTGATATGTGTCAAGTTTCTTTTGTCTATTTATGTCTCTGAAGGTTGTAGATGCCATCCTGCCTTCTTTGACAACACCGGCTTTCAGCAGAAATGGTAAGAAAGATGGCTGGCCATTTTTGAGAGAGTGAAGAGAGATCGAGACAGAATGGAAATAGAACCAATGTCAGAGTGAGAGAGGAGGAGGAAGAAAAAAGAAAACAGAAGTGGCAGATGGGAAAGAGTAAAAGACTCCAGACGAGGACCTTTGTTGCCTATCACACCTCCTTTCTTTCCTCTTGTTTCCTGTCTGTTTCAACCAAAGACAAAAATGCCAAAAATATAATCTTAAAAAGGAAGACAGATACTGCACATACATCCAGTGATAGATAGACGACAGATGCATGTTAGGAAGATAGATAACAGATGATGAAGATGAAGAAGATGAAGAAAGATGGGCAGAGAAAAGAGATAGCAGAGAAGAGGGGAGATTATGAGCAAGTGAGGCATTTTCAGGTCATAAAAATGTCTGCATCAATTAACTGCAGTATTTGAAAAGCATCATTGTAATTATCCACTGCAGTGTCTGGATTGTTGACCCTCAGTGAGTCATTATGTTTTGGTTTCTGTGGGTCCGGCACAACAGAGTAGAAGTGTGTTTTATGGAGCCATATTCTCAGGGTAAAATGATGTTTAGTGTGGGCCATTAATACTGTGGATCCTTGTGACTTGTTATCATGTCACACTATGTTGCTCTAAGAGAGCTCAGAGCCTTGAATCCTATGTATGTAGTATGTAGATATTTTAGTATCTATGTATTTGTACTGCATACTGTATGAGTTTGCCTTATGAGGCTCACAATCTATCTGATGACCCTTGATTTGATTAAGGGAAAACTCCCCAGAAACCCTTTAATGGGGAAAAAACAGAAGAAACCCCAGGAAGAGCAGCAGAGGAGGGATCCCAATAGGTGTTGTGTGAGTAGACCAAGAAAATAAAAACCCACAGTATATACAAATGATGATGGCAAAGTTACTGTGAAACATTATAGAAAATTTGAAAACATAGTTGAAGAATATGGATCCAGTAGGATGTTGAGCAAGTTCAGGTGTTGAGGCTCAAAAACTACTGCTGACTACACACACACACACACACACACACACACACACACACACACACACACACACATACACACAGAACCCTTCTTGAATACTACATTAATGCTCTCCCTCTTCCTCTGTGTGTGTTCCAGTGGAGTGGTCTGTGTTTGTTTTGAGGGTGCTGTCCAATCTCAGTCAGAGTATCTTGCTGGTCCAGGAAGGTGATGGTACTGAGGAAGATGAGGGGACAGAGGAAAAGAAAGTGAGGAGAGAGGAAGCAGACGGGATAGATGATGGAAAGTGCTGTTGTCAAATCTTAACTCTCATGAATACATCTCTGCTCCCCAGGTTGGTGTGACTCCTTCTGAGTATCAGCCTGATAGTGTCTCTGGTTTCCTCCTGTGTTTTTCTGTAGGAACAGACAAGAGGTAAAGGTTCAATGAGGACCATTTTTAACATCAGCACAACATAACTAGATTAATAAGATAGCATTTTAAAGTAGAATATACAGTACAGTGTTTTGCATCTTGGCATCTTCCTTCTGTGGGCCCTTGTCACATCTTAGCACTTGTCAGATACAGCTAACTGACAAGAATCTGTCTTTATGAGTGTCGGCATCAAATGATAAATCTATGGAGGGCAGAGATAGACAAATGAAGTTCGCATCATGATGGAGTCACAAAAATCTGAAGTTCACGTTGACATTTGTGGCGTGTTTTTCTCACTTCCCTTCACATCCTCTATGTGGATCTATACTGTCTCCTCTTATAACGTTATTATTTTTATCTCCCTTTTTAAAATGTTCCTCTCTCTCATGGTTGCCTCATGTGGTACCTCTTGTTCACCTTTATTTCCACCCCCACTGCTCCTCCTCACACTCACATCTCTCTTCTTCCTCCCCCCTTTGCCTCTCCAATTTTCTCCTCTGCTCCTCTTCCCCTTCTCTCTCCTGCTCTGAAAACTCGACTTCTCCCATCCCCCTCTTCTCCACCCCTCTCTCCAGATCTGTTCCAGTTTACACTCTGGTACTAATGATCACAACAGTGCATTAATTATTAACACTACGAAAGCCAAATGTTGTACTCATGCATGTTTATGTCTAGGTATGAGTCTCTTCTTCGAGCAGCAGAGCCTGTCCCACTCTACGCACTCAAACTCATGCTATCAATGGCTGAACACAGCACACAGATCTGCAGGTGGTGTACACACAATCAGTCATACACTTCAATCACACACAGACACAACAAAACACTGGTAAGACATCTCAGTACCCAATGTGACTGCACCTCATGAAACAATCCACACAAGAAAGTGCACTGAAGAGTACAGACAGCTGTGTATTACACATCCACTGAAGCAGTCCTATGTACAGCAGCACAAACAAACAAACACAAACAAATAAAGCAGCTCTTATAGAAGCTCCTATAGGTGTTGCACTAGACGTGGATCCACCTCTGAACATCCATCATTCCTCCTTACAGTAACCAAAATGTTATTTGGATGTTATTTTTGTAACTGTCAATATGTTTGACTTAATTATTCTTGTTCTCTACCCAAGCCAGAGCCTTGGTAGTATCGAAGTGTTTTAGAGTCCTAGCAGGCACACACACAAATACACACAGGCACATTTTAGGTGGTCTGTGTGCAGTGTTTTAATGCCAAGGCCAGTCATTCCCAGTTCAGCACTGTGAATCACCACTAACTGTTTTTTTATTCACCTCGCACACATGGATAAATATATGTGTACACACACACACACACACACACACACACACACACACACACACACACACACACACACACACTATTAACAGTGATTTTTACCCACTAGTAGAATTATCTTTTATTCATTGCTGTAGCTGATGCACATTCAGAGCTAATAGCATAATCAGCACCGCTGCACCACTGCTGGTAATCTACATTCAACAAGACCTTTTGCACCCCTCCTAAAGCCAGTGTTTTCTACACCAGTAATCAGTTTAGTGGCAGGCATAAGGTGCTGGATCAGCTAAGACGTGTAAAGACTTGACATATTGTGCTGATATCACTTCTTTGTTCAAAAGTATACTGCGCACTCTTCAAATATGTATGACACTAAGACAAATTAGTGCTGGTGGTAAAGCAGAATTCCATACTGCTCTGTCATGATGCTGAGGCAATTCACCGTTCAGGTATTTAAAAACATGTTTTGAGGAAGTAGTCATCGGGCACCAAAATAAAAAGGGGTAATGATGTGTTCCTGGTTTGGTTGCACTGAGAATCTGCTGATCCCCAGGCTATCCATGAGATGACTCACCTGTGTGTGCGCGTGCTCGTGCGTACATGCGTGCGTGCGCACTCACTTGTACTTGCGCTGATGTGTGTGTGTTTGATAGATGTGTTCTGACAGCGGCTGTCAGTAAGTCTTGATTCTTTGGTCATCTGTCTTCTCTTTTCTGCTGTTGACAGAGACTGAAAGTGAGGGTGAAGAAAGGGGGCAGAGAGAGAGAATGGACAAGTCAAGAAGTGGATGGAGGGGTGGGAGGAAGGATCGAAGAAGGAAGTAGGATGGAGATAGGCAGGGAGGTAGAGTTAGTTGGATGGGGGGAAGATAACGTTGGGAAGGAGAGAAAATGTTGACAATGGGGGGGGTGGGTGAGGCAAGAAGGCATGGAGTGTTAATGGGCGAGGTAGCATGAATCAACGTGCATCACCTCCTCGCTCTGAGGACAAGTGAAGGTATGAGATGAAGGGGTGCAGTTTCCCTCACAAGGCGCTTCCTTAACCCTTATGTCGTGTTCGGGTCAAATTGACCTGTTTCAAATTTTTACAAAAAGAAAAATGATCCAAAGATATGACATTTTGACCTGAAACTCCATGGCCTTGGCTTATTTTATGAGAAGAACATGTGAAAGAAAAAAAAAATTCACTTGACATGATACAATACCCTACACATTTATGTCCTTCATAGGATGTTCAGGTCAATTTGACCCGCATGCATACTACACCTGACAGACAGACACACACACACACACACACACACACACACACACACACTAACACACACACAAACACACACACACACGCCCACAGAAACACACACACACACACACACACACACACACACACACACACACACACACACATACACACACACACAATACAAGCTTTCCTGCTCTTTTTCAGACAGACAGACACACACACACACACACACACACAAACACACACACAAACACACACACACACGCCCACAGAAACACACACACACACACACACACACACACACACACACACACACACACACACACACACACACACACACACACAATACAAGCTTTCCTGCTCTTTTTCAGACAGACAGACAGACAGACACACACACAATACAGGTTTTCCCGCTCTTTTTCAGACAGACACACACACACATACACACACACAATATGTCAGGCCCGAACTCAAAACAGGACTCAGGAGCAGAGAATGACAGTGAGCAGACTTTTATTGAGTCAAGACAACCTCAATGCAGAGTAAACAAAGGGGCTATGAAACCTGATCTAAGAAAATACTCAACTACTCTAGAGAAAACAAAAAACACTCCAAAGGAGGAAAATATCTCAATCACGGATCTTTAAAAATTATCAAAATCAAAATCACTCTCAGAGAGGAAAATCAAAAGGCTACAAAACTTTAAACTAAAGTCTCTCCGAATGGAGAAAGAGCTAACAAAGAAACAGAAAGAACAGGACAGAAACAAAAAACTCTCCTAAAAGATGGAGGCTAGACTCACTTCAACTATGAACTATACGAACTGAAAATCACTCCAAAGGGAGGCAAACCAAGAAAGCAAATTACTCAAAAGACTATAAATGCTAAACTAAACTACAGAAGTTACAACAAAAAATCACTCTGACGAGGAAACAAGACTTACAAATACAGACTGTGGCTGTGAGCTATGATGCAGGCTTTGGTGATCGGACATAAGACGAAACACTTCGGCACAGGACAAAGGGAGACGCAGACTATTTAAACACATGAGGGTAATGGGGAACAGGTGGACACAATCAGGAATCAGGGATGACGAACAGGTGACACAAGAGGAAGGGCAAGTGATCTGAAACGAGAGGAGAGTTAGACTTTCAAAATAAAACAGGAAATGACAAGACAATAACCCAAGACAGGACGACCTCACCGCAGTGTGACAGTACCCCCCCCCTAAGGGCCGACTCCTGACGGCCCAGGAAGTTCAGGATGGTCCCTGACAAAGTCGTCTATAAGGGACCGGTCCAGTATGAAGCGGGACGGGACCCACTGACGCTCCTCTGGGCCATAACCCTCCCAGTCAACCAGGTACTGCTTGCCCCGACCCCGGGTGCGCACTGCCAGCAACCTCTTGACCTTGTAGACAGGACCCCCGTCTATAACTTCCGGAGGAGGAGGGGGCGGGAGGGCCGGGACCATGGAACTGTCCTTGACTGGTTTGACCTGGCTTACGTGGAACGTGGGGTGGACACGGAGAGACCGGGGCAGACGCAGGCGAACTGCTGCAGGACCAATAACCTTAGTGATGGGGAATGGCCCCACGAAGCGTGGTGCCAATTTCCTCGAGGTGGTTCGGAGGTGAAGGTTCTTGGCTGAGAGCCACACTCTCTGGCCTGGCTGGTATGCAGGAGCGGGCCGTCTTCTCCGGTCCGCGGCCTTTTTGACCCGGTCTCCCTGGCGGATAAGGAGCTGCCGGGCGGCCGCCCAGATTCGTCGGCAACGGCGGATCATGGCATGGGCGGAGGGCACCGACACTTCAGGTTCCTGGTCCGCGAAGACAGGAGGCTCGTAACCATACGCACATTTGAAGGGTGAAAAACCTGTGGCTGAGGTGGGCAGGGAGTTGTGGGCATACTCGACCCAGACCAGGTGTTTGCTCCATGTTGAGGGGTTCTGGGACACCAAACATCGGAGGCCGGTTTCCAACTGCTGGTTGATGCGTTCGGTCTGGCCGTTGGCCTCCGGGTGATAGCCTGAGGTGAGACTAGCCGTGGCCCCGATGAGACGACAAAACTCCTTCCAGAAACGTGACACAAACTGGGGCCCCCGGTCAGAAACAATGTCCCTAGGAAATCCGTGGACTCTGAAGACATGGTTAATCATAATCTCAGCCGTTTCTTTGGCTGTGGGCAATTTGGGCAAGGCTATGAATCTAGTCATTTTGGAAAATCTGTCTACCACCGTAAGAACCGTGGTGTTACCTTGGGAGACCGGGAGCCCCGTGACGAAGTCCATGGAGATTTCGGCCCATGGTCTGGAGGGGATGGGCAGCGGCTGAAGAAGTCCCATACGTGGCCTGGAGGACGTCTTATTCCTGGCACAGACCGAACAAGCCTCGACGTACTCCCGGACCTCCCGTTCCATGGATGACCACCAGAACCTCCGGGAGATGGCATACATGGTGCGCCGTACCCCCGGATGACAGGAAAGCAGCGAGGTGTGAGCCCAGTGGATCACCTGTGGGCGCAGCTCAGCCGGGACAAACAATCGATTCTCGGGACACCCACTAGGTGGCAGGCTCTCACCGTTTGCATGCTTAACCTCATTTTCTATCTGCCAAGTCACCGCTCCAACCACACAGGTCCGTGGAAGGATTGGCTCTGGTTCTTTGGCAACAGGCTCGGGGTCGTAGATTCGTGACAGGGCATCGGGCTTGACATTCTGGGACCCCGGCCTGTAAGAAAGAGAGAAGGAGAAGCGGTTAAAAAAGAGTCCCCACCTGGCCTGGCGAGAATTCAGTCTCTTGGCTTTACGTATGTATTCCAAGTTCTTATGGTCGGTCCAGACAATAAACGGATGTTCCGCCCCCTCAAGCCAGTGTCTCCACTCTTCCAAGGCCAGCTTGACCGCCAGCAGCTCCCGGTCGCCGACGTCATAGTTCCGCTCCGCCCTGGACAGGCGCCGCGAAAAGAAGGCGCAGGGATGCACCTTCCCGTCCTGTTCCGACCGCTGGGACAGGACTGCCCCAACCCCTTCATTGGAGGCGTCCACCTCGACCACAAACTGCCGCAGAGGATCAGGCATCGTGAGAATGGGAGCCGTGGTGAAGCGGGTCTTGAGGTGCTGAAAGGCTGCCTCTGCCTCCGGAGTCCAGAGGAATGGCTGCTTCGTGGAGGTGAGTGCATGGAGCGGAGCCGCTATAGCACTGAAGTGTCTGATAAACCGCCTGTAAAAGTTAGCAAAGCCGAGGAACTGCTGGACTTTTTTGCGGCTATCAGGCGTGGGCCACTTGGCCACAGCGCTCACTTTAGCCGGATCCATCTGCACCCTTCCAGGGGCTACAATGAAGCCCAGGAAGGAGACGGTGTCGGCATGAAACTCACTTTTTTCTGCTTTCACATAGAGCTTATTCTCCAACAACCGTTGGAGGACCTGGGATACATGGTTTCTGTGAGTTTCTAGATCTGGTGAGTAAATGAGAATGTCATCCAAATACACATACACAAACCGGTCTAAAAAATCCCGGAGCACATCATTAATCATAGTCTGGAATACAGCTGGGGCATTAGTGAGACCGAAAGGCATGACTAAGTACTCGTAGTGGCCGCTAGGAGTATTAAATCCTGTTTTCCATTCATCCCCCTCTCTGATCCTGATTAAATGATAGGCATTGCGTAAATCTAGCTTGGTAAATACCTTAGCCTGCTGCAGCTGGTCGAAAACAGACGTCATCAGGGGCAGGGGATAGCGATTTTTGACGGTGATGGCGTTTAGGGGGCTGTAGTCGATGCAGGGCCTGAGAGATCCGTCCTTTTTCCCTACAAAAAAGAATCCGGCCCCAGCTGCTGACGAGGAAGGACGAATAAGCCCCGCCCTCAATGATGACTCTATGTAATCTTTCATGGCTGCTTTCTCTGGCCCGGAGATGGAGTACAACCGGCCCTTGGGTATGGGGGAGCCAGGAATCAAGTCTATGGTGCAGTCGTAGGGCCGGTGTGGGGGAAGTGACAAGGCCTTGCTTTTGTTAAAAACCTCTCGGAGGTGGTGGTAGCAGGAAGGCACGGAGCTCAGGTCGGAGGTTTCAGAGTCTGTGGCAGAGGTGACAGAGAAGTGATTAATAGCAGTCATGTTATTCCCCTGGACCGGAACCGGTTTGCGGTGGTCCACACAATCCTTCCCCCATCCCATAATAGCCCCTGTTAACCAGTTCACGTGGGGGTTGTGTTGACATAACCAAGGGTAGCCTAAAACCAGAGACTGAGAGGGTGAAGTAACTAAGTAAAGGGTCAGGAGTTCCCAATGCCCCTGGATCTGCAGATCCAGTGGTTCCGTGGCGTGAGTGATCAAAAACAGTTTTTTACCGTTGAGAGCCCTGGCTTTGATGGGGCTGGCCAGGGGGTTCGATTTTAACCCCAATGTCTCCGCCAGCCCCCAGTCAATTAAGCTCTCATCGGCCCCAGAGTCTATGAGTGCCTCAATGTTCATAGTGATGGCATGGTGCGTTACCTTAACAGGCGTCAGGCTGCGCGGAGCGCGGTCCGTGGCTGGGGGTTGACTCACCTCCTGGATCTCTTTGGCCGGACAGGTAGCGACGAGGTGATTAGATTTGCCGCAGTAAAAGCAGCTGCCTTCCTGCTGGCGTCGTCGTCGCTCCTCCGGTGTCAGCCGTGTCCTGCCAAGCTGCATGGGCTCCTCTTCCCTGGTGGGGAAGGAGGGAAAACGGTGCTCAGGCGGTGAATCACGGAGAACTTGCCCCCCCGGGGCAGGAAAACACGGAGCCCTCTCCGACCTCGAACCACTGCTCCGCGGTTGCCGGAGCTCACGAACCCGGTTGTCAGTCCGGATGGCAAGCGAGATGAGTGAATCCAGGTCCGCAGGCAAATCCAGGGGCAACAGCAGCTCCTGGATATGAGTCGCCAGCCCCTTCAGGAAGACATCGTACAGGGCGGTGTTATTCCACCCACTCTCCGCCGCCAGGGTGCGAAAGCGAATAGCATAGTCGCACACCGAGTCCCGGCCCTGTGTCACTCTGCTCAACTCCCTGGCCTTTTCCCTGTCAGTCGACACAGGATCGAAAGTCATCATGAGAGCAGTTTTGAAGTCTGTAAAAGAGGAGCAAAGCGGAGAGTCTCGAGCCCACTCAGCGGCGGCCCAAGCTTTGGCTCTCCCTGTCAGGTAGGAAATCATGAATGCAATTTTCGACTTGTCTGTGATGAATGCGTGCGGGAGCTGTTCAAAATGTATAGAACAATCAATAAGGAAAGCCCTGCATTGTCCTGGTTCCCCCGAGTATCGCTCCGGGGAAGCCAACTTGATTCCCATCCCGGCCACGCCCTGGGACGCGGCCGCAGCAGGAGCTGGGGGTTCCGGCGCCGCTGATGGTGGGGCTGTCTGCCGCAGGTGGTCCGTCAGCTCCCTCACCTGGGCCGAAAGCTGGCCAAGCTGACCCACCATCGCCGTCTGGAACTCCTCCTGACGAGAGATGCGGGCTTCCTGAGCCTGTAACGTGGCCGCCCACCGGCCAGCCTCTGCTGAGTCCATACTGGCCGAAGTGTACTGTCAGGCCCGAACTCAAAACAGGACTCAGGAGCAGAGAATGACAGTGAGCAGACTTTTATTGAGTCAAGACAACCTCAATGCAGAGTAAACAAAGGGGCTATGAAACCTGATCTAAGAAAATACTCAACTACTCTAGAGAAAACAAAAAACACTCCAAAGGAGGAAAATATCTCAATCACGGATCTTTAAAAATTATCAAAATCAAAATCACTCTCAGAGAGGAAAATCAAAAGGCTACAAAACTTTAAACTAAAGTCTCTCCGAATGGAGAAAGAGCTAACAAAGAAACAGAAAGAACAGGACAGAAACAAAAAACTCTCCTAAAAGATGGAGGCTAGACTCACTTCAACTATGAACTATACGAACTGAAAATCACTCCAAAGGGAGGCAAACCAAGAAAGCAAATTACTCAAAAGACTATAAATGCTAAACTAAACTACAGAAGTTACAACAAAAAATCACTCTGACGAGGAAACAAGACTTACAAATACAGACTGTGGCTGTGAGCTATGATGCAGGCTTTGGTGATCGGACATAAGACGAAACACTTCGGCACAGGACAAAGGGAGACGCAGACTATTTAAACACATGAGGGTAATGGGGAACAGGTGGACACAATCAGGAATCAGGGATGACGAACAGGTGACACAAGAGGAAGGGCAAGTGATCTGAAACGAGAGGAGAGTTAGACTTTCAAAATAAAACAGGAAATGACAAGACAATAACCCAAGACAGGACGACCTCACCGCAGTGTGACACAATACAAGCTTTCCCGCTCTTTTTCAGACAGACAGACAGACAGACAAACAGACAGTGGTAAACACACTGAAGATCTGTGCATCATGTGTTGTTTAGACACACTTCCTTCATGTTGTGACACAGACCACATGCAGCAAATACAAAAAGTGCATCTGTAGTACACAAACACACACACACACACACACACACACACACACACACTCAAGTTCTGTGCATCATGTGTTGCTCAGACAGCGCACATTTCCTTCATGTTCTGTGCTCTATGTGTTCTATTTGTATTTCATAACCATTCATTCATTCATTCATTCATTCATTCATTCATTCATTCATTCATTCATTCATTCAATTCATTCAATTCACTCAGTTCAATTCATTCATTCAATTCACTGAATTCAATTCATTGAATTCAATTCATTCAGTCATTCACATAACAGTCAGAGTTTGGTTCGTGTTCCCCTTGTGGTTCACCTGTTTTTGCTCTCCAGCTTTGGTTAATATAAGATAAAGATGAAAATCAATTGAGAATATAAGTTTAAAATAAAAAACATCAATGAAAACATTGTTTCATTTCATTTTTTCATAGATAAGCATAAATACCACCCAAGGTTTTATTATAGTGGATTTCTTTTTACATACATTCTAACTTTATCCCAAAAAAACGAATGACACTTCCATTGTTAAATGTTATCTAGCAGAGATTTATTGAAAACCTTTATCACGTATGTTATCTACATTGCTTGGAATTGAGATAAAGACAATATATGTTGGAGTTTTTCATGTTAATTTTTATTTTTGTATTTCTTTTAAAACCGACAATAATGTCCCGGGTCAATTTGACCCGAACAGTACCGAAGGGTCCAAAGAGTGAACATAACACAAGGGTGACCACTAGCTTTTGGTTCACTTAGTCTAACAAATCCAGTTATTATTAATATTTGTCGATCACTAAGTGGTCATGGACATGCAAGTACTGAAGCTCATCCGCAGGTCTTTGCTCCACCTTGAATCACTCGTTAGGAGTGTTTCATTTACAACCATGACTGTTAACCTTCTGTTTTGTCCTTCCCTCATTTCTTCCCCAGCTTCCATCCACTTAAATTATCTACTTCAGCAATAATAACTCAACAAACCTCTTATCACTAATATCCCGCTCTCCTTCCATCTCCATCCATCCGTCCCACCCTCCCAGAGTTCAAGGTTCATCCTCACAGCTGAAAACCCCCCACTTCTCTTATCAGTAATATTACCCCCTCTCGTCTCCATCCTCCTCCTCTTCCTCCACCTCTCCTCATCCCCCTCTTTCCTTGACACAAGTAGAGTGACGTGAACTTTTCAAATTGGTGTCAGCACTCTTCTCTCTAAATGTTTTTCTCTCACTCTTTTTCCTCTGACATTATTAACAGTATTTCACATTTTTTTCTCTGTCTCCTTCGTTCTCTTTCTCTCACCATCTCTAATTTATTAACAGTAGTCCACATTTCCCTCTTTCTCTGTGCCCTCTCTCCACAACTCTCCCTCCATCACTACGGTTATACAATCAGAAATTAAATTGCCTGGGTCTTGGTTAGATAAGTGTGGCTATGAAGCCAGCCGAGCGGTAATTAGATGGTAAATTGGGGACATTAACGTTGAGAAGGCAGCCTGCTGTTTCTCTCTGCATTATCACAGCCCAGACACACCTTCAAACAACTACATTTACTATGACCTTTAACCAAAGAACCGTGTGCTGTGTGGTTACACGTGTATGTGCCCAGGTATGTTTCAGTGTCCTTATAGGTATGCCTGTTTGCCAGATGTGTGTGGATTTGGCCCAGCCCTTACACACATGCCATGCTTATCAGCCAAGTATCAGGTAGCATTGTTTTCTTCGTGTAACTGTGATGGCTATTGTATTGTGACCGTAGAAGAATCTCTATCTTAAACAGCTCATAATTCTCGCCCTTTTTTTTCTTTTCTTTTATCATTAGTTGATAGCTTGACTCAACCTTGCAAAGCCATTACATCAGCAAATTGCGGTAGTCATTTGGATACTCAGCCAGAGAAAAGTGGAATCATTAGGTGTTAACAACACCAAGGTGGTCATTGCACACTGAAAGTCTGTAATTGCATGTAACAGCCTGTTTTACTGCGCTGCGCTCTGGTTTGAATAAATGCATGAAAAATATTTTAAAATATTCTGTAGTTGATACAAAAGCTCATTAAGGTGTGTCATTTATGAATAATTGGACCATCCTCCAGGGAAGAACTTTCCAGCGTCTTGTGGTATATTAGTAGATATTTGACTAAAACTTGCAAATGCGAAGACGCAACCTCCTGACTTTATCTTTGGTGTTCATTATCTTTTCACTTGAAATAACAAGGCCCACTATGCTCTTTCAAAATCATCCAAGATTAAGCTTTGGAGCTGACAGCAGAATTACATGACTAGTAGAGCAGGGGTTAATCTAGCTTATTGGTTGTTCATAATGTGGTAGTTTTTATATGCTCAGTTCTAAAGCTTATACTGATGATGTATGACTAATGCAGTAAGGGTTGTCTCATCTGTGTTTGTTCTATTATAGGTGGTCTGTTATAGGTGCTCTGGCTTGTTTGGTGTCTGGTGTTGTGCACTGTGTCTGTTGATGTATGGCTGGTAGTTTAAAGGTGGTCCAGTTTATCATGTCGTGCTGGTTTGGCCTGTCCTCTCATCTCTCAGCCTGTCACCTACCTAATGGGAGGCCATCCATCATCTACAAACACAAACACAGACAGACACACACGCACACACATTTATTCCCTCAGAAAAAACCTGACTAAGGGTACAAAGCTAAATATAAAGTACTTCATTCTCTCTAAAATCTCTAGATTCATTCATCACAACAAGTAAAAAACAGCTGTTACACAGGAATAGTCAATGTCCACAACTTCATGTTTCTACAAGCAACCTGCTCCTCCAGACAGCAAGTGTGCTCAGTACAGACGATGGAGATGGTTGTAAACACCTTTTCAGTGCATTTGAATGCTGTTAGATCAATGGATCAGAGGTGCCGTATGGCTGGCCTCAGGAATATGGCATCAGTGTGAGGTCAGACAAGAGAAGACTCATTCAAGATAACATATATGACAAAGTTTGCAAAGTGAAAATTGGTTAAATGTAACACTTCTGATATGAAGCGGATGGGCTGCAGGAAAATATCATGGACATGACCCCCTGGAACTCCTGCTTGGTCCAGTTATTTTCAGTTTCTTTTGCAGATGCTGATGGTTTTGCTCAGAAGGTGGTGTAGTGATGTGGGAAATATTTTCCCAGCACACATTAAGATAGAATGAAAATGGTATTGATTTTTGTTTAAAAGTAGATTGCAGGACTGCAGCAAAACTAATCAGATACACCAAGGGAAAAAAAAAAAAAGTTTTTACTGCATAAATGTTTTTCTGTGGTGCAGTAAAAACTGACCGTAAAAGGTTATGAGGACTTGTTAACACTGATGGCAATTTGCTACTCTTTTTCGCTGACCAGACGCATTTCTACTGGAGCATCTAAATTTCATTAAATGAACACATCCTTCCAGTTGATGCAAAGATAATCACATTAACTAAAGTTGAGTTCCTGTTTAGAAGTGGAATCCTGTGTTTGCTGCTGAAAAATCTGCGTTTCAGCAGCAAACACAGAAAATGATAGACGCTGTCCAATCGGCTTGTTTAAAAAAAACAACAACAACAACTGTAAATGGTGAGAAGCCTGCCAGCCAGGCTATAAATCATAGTTAAGGTGAAGACATATTTTTAAGTCAGTGGATGGGCTTTGTTTTCAGCATGTTAACACCAGTCTGACAAAGCTGACTTTGTTCCCATTACAGTTCCCATTGCACATAAACGCAGAAGCACATACACACGGTGTGTGTGTGCTTACATGTTGCCCCTCCAACCACACGGTAATTGGTTGCAAATCAAAGAACCTTAATCAGTAAGTAGACAGAATGTCATTGCCTATATAGACATCCATCTCTTTCTCCCTCTCTCCCTGCATTTCTTCTGATTTTTCAGTGTGGCTTCACCCACATCACTCTTTCGTTTTCTCTCCTTCCATCCATTTTTTCCTCCACTCCTCTGTCCTGCCTCTGTCCAAATCTTCTCCCCTTTCCTCTCATCTTCCCTTCCTTTCTCCTATTCACCAAATGTAATCTTCTCTCACCTCTCCTCCTCCTTAACTCTCATCTCCTCTTCCCGTGTCCTTCCCTCTCCTCTCTCACTTCATCTGCTCTCATCACGTCTCCTCTTTTCGTCTCTCTTCTTTCCCCAATTCCACTGGTACCAGACAGGAGTCGTTGTAGCGGAACTCAAACCTTAATGAAGATGAAACAGCTCAGCGTGTGTGTGTGTGTGCATGTGGCCTGCGTGCGTGTGTGTACGCGTGTGTGAACAGTGTAGTGAATTGCCTATAAATTCAATTAATTCCTCACCCTCGACTTTCTACCTCTGCTCCAATATGTATTTTTCTCTTTCCTTTTCAGATTGATCAAACAGTAGGACCCTACCAGCAGTCTTTCAACTCATTATGGTAAGAAATCACTTAATCCATTTTTATTCAGCCAATCAGCAAATCACCAGGTCATTCAGGAAGTCAGTAAATCAGTCACTTGGTTATATAGTCTTGCAGTCAGCTAATCAAACCCAGTTGTCACAGCCTGTTTTATTTTATGGCAGTTGTGCTGTAGTTTATTACAGCTCAGTCTCCTTCCTCCTCTTTCCTCACTCTCGCTCCATCTAACCCTCGTAGATGTATTTATGTAAATTAGGCTGAGTGGTGTTGACCTATTAGACGGCTGGTGTAATTGACTGGCAGGTCAGCCACAGAGAGGAGGAAGGGTTAATAGAGTGAAAATATGGACTCCACTATTAAGATCCCACACAAACACACAACACTTGTCTGTTATCAGCGAAGCATAACAATGTTTCCAGTAAACAATTTATTTCACCTGACCCTTTTTGCATCCACGCAATCTAATGAACACACAAACACTTGCAGTACAATCTCTTTCAGCAAACCAAAGCACTTGAGCTGCAGCAAACACTTAATGCTTTCTGCACACACACACACACACACACACAACACACACACACACACACACACACACTCTCTCTCTCTCTCTCTCTCTCTCTCTCTCTCTCTCTCTCTCTCTCTCTATCTCACACACACACACATACACGCCCACTCACACATACTCACTAAATAATCAGTGTTCTGCATGGCTGCCTGTCCAGCCCCGACTAGCTGATGCAGAATGTTAAACACTGTTATCCAACGGCCTGATTAACTCCTCTCCTGATTGTTTACTCCTGTCTGAACCAGTCATGTCAGGATCTATTAGTGCCGTCTGTATTGCTCACATTTGGATTGATTTATGCTGCCTGAAACACTGTGGTCTGGATTGATTACACCTGTCATTGGTGATCACGCTTGTCATGGAGAAACTCAACTAATTGTATTTGTCTTGATGATGAAGTGGTTCTGCTTCAGACATGAAAGGACTTCAGGAAGCTGGCAAGACCACAGTTCTTTAAGGGTTGGTTGCTTGAGGAGGCAGAAGACTGATCAGAAGGAGTTGCAGTCGAGTACTTTCAGAAATCCTGCCTCATACACTGCACACTCTGTAGACACACCACTAATAAAAGTTGAATACTCTATGAGTTAAGGTGCGGGACAGTGAGTGGCTAAGATAAAATAAATTTAGTTTGCCATTCATCATTACTTTTTGTCAGGTGTGCTGTATGCTGTCAGTGATGTACATGATAGTCCTTCCACAGCTTATTAGTCCATAAAGATCAACATAAATTAGCTTTGTCATTTACTGTTACTGATGGGCAGGTTGTCCTAGGTGCAAATTGATGTCATTGTCTTCAGCCCCAGGCTACTGCACATGATGAGCATCAGCCAGGCTTATCAGGTCTGTACACAGATCACACTGATGGCGCACAAACCCCGCAGGCAGAGCCGGTGTATCTCAGAGAGGATCAAATAGTGAAATGTGGGCAGGAGAGAGAAGGGAATGTAGATTAGTGTTGGAGGAAGTAGTGAAGGTTTTGGAAGGAGGAGAAAGAGAAGAGTTGAAGAGAGGGAGAAGTTGAAGAAGAAAGTGGAGACCAGAGCCTTGCCCCTTGTTTCTCTTCAGAACCAATCCGTTATCACAGGACACAATGCCAGCATCCTCCAATAGACAGAATTAATTTGACCCTTTGCTTAACATTGTGCCCCAACAATCACAGTAGGTAGGACACATGATTCATCTTAAACCCCATTCACCTGGTATTAAAATGGGATCTGTATCCAGATATGGATAATACATGACCCGATCTTGCCTTTGTGGTTAGACCTGGTGTTTTTAATGCGTTGTCGTTATCCTCACTGAGATCAGATTGGATTTTGTGAGTTGTGTAGTTAGGGGGAACTTTATATACTTTGTGAAGCACTGCCTATGACAAATTCTTAACCATTTGTCCCCTCTTGTAATTTCAGCAAATATGATGCATTAAGTCATTCCCACCTTGCATTGACTTGCCCCATTCACAAGTGCACAGCTTTAAGTACAGGTGTGAATGCTACCCAAGATGCATTGAGGACGCATTGAGATCTGATCTCATTCACATGCTAACGGCATCATATGATAGTACTAAACAATAAGCGGAAGCCAAAACAACAGGCAAAATGGACTTTCGTAGAGTCAGTACATCTTTGCAAAC